>NW_025200257.1:0-6435 GCF_004010195.1 Chiloscyllium plagiosum | reverse complement strand
CGAATTCTAATCCCTACACTGCGGAAACAGGCCCCCCTGCTCAACAAGTCCTTATCAACCCTCCGAAGAGTAACCCGCCCAGACCGACATTTACTTCTGACTGATGCGCCTGACCTACCGACCTCCGGGCACTATGGGGCAGTTTATCATGGTCAGTCCACCTAACCTGCACATCTTTCGACTGTGGAAGGAAACCGGAGCACCGCAGGAAACCCACGCAGACACGGGGAAATTCAACAAACTCCACACAAACTAGCCGCACAAGGGTAGGATCGAATTCAGGTACCGTTATGAGACAGCAGTGTTCACCACTGAGCCGCAAAGCCACATCATTTGCAGTCTTATTCATTCCCTGCAATAATTCCCCACTCCGGTTCAGACGTGAATGACAGGACGATCAGCATTTCGAAAGCAGCATCACATACAGACACAGTTCCCATGATTAGGACACATATCGCCTCGGAGAGAAAGAAGTGACAGAGAGTCGCATGGAAATGATGGACTGAACGGCTTCAGGCTGCGGCGGAATGACGTCACGCGTTTATGCCGCCCCTCTCCCTGTCTCTGGGACAGAGCGGCTGAGGGAGAAACAATGGCTCATTTTCAACTTCATCTGGGACAGTTGGGGCTCAGATGTTCACTGCTGCCCGTTCGCAGCAAAGAAACAGCCGCCCGTGTTAGAAAAGTCTTTCTGCAGGATCGCTGTGTGAAGACGAATTCTGAGCACCGAGCAGGCTGCACACAAATGCACTGATATGAATTTACCTGAGGGAACAGTTTCCGGTGTCCGTTTCTCTCTGTCCAACCAGCACAGCATCTTTCTGTCTCTTTGATGACAGACCTTTGTAATGTAGTTAAATCTTGCCCATTTCCTCCGCATTAGTGCAACTGACGTCTCCCATCCCAAGTGATTAAGAGAAAGGAGAAGAGCGAATGGGCTCTGCCCTCCCCCAGAACAGGTTGCAAGTAGAAACAAAATGGTTTAATTATCCGCCAGTGGAGAGAGTCCAGTTACTGGGAACGAGACAAACAGCAGCGTCCTGGGCGCAGGGAGACGGAATGAAAAGCAAATGTTGTGGAATCTCTTTGCTGCTTGCGATTCTTGGAGCAACTCAAACGTATTTCACACTCAACAAGTCTCAGCTGCTTCGAAGGAGGGCGTTTGGAGCGTCCTGGGTCAGGGCAGCGCGCAACATAGGACGTCCCATGGCTCGTTGGTCTAGCGGTATGATTCTCGCTTCGGGCTTACCGTAGGGTAGCTTTGCGAGAGATCTCAGGTTCGAATCCTGGGCGAGCCCTCGTTTCAGAAGTTGACTTGTGCAGAAACGCCGGCGCGATTTTCTCCAAAAGCACGTTTATTAAACGGGATCAGACTGCCTGAAGGAGGGATGGGGCCGAGCTCGCATTACAGCGAACATGATAAAAGGAAACTCTTGCTCAAAGTGAAAACAAGCATTGCACACGGTTCGCCCGCGCAGGCCCACTCTGAATGAATCCTACAGCTGCATTATTGCTCAATTGTGAGCGTGAAATTTCAGGAAGCGGGGAAGTGAAGTGATTGGAGACAGCGCTGAACAGGTTGACGTTAATGGTGCCGTGTATGAGGATTGTCAGCAATGAAGGTAGATTGGAAAGTTGGAACAGTTCTCCTTGGAGAACAGTAGGTTGAAAGCTGGCCTGAGTGACGTTTTTCAAGTCATGAGGGTCTCGACACAGGAATAATGTCATGCAAATGCTCCCACGCCTGAAAGGATCGACAACGATTCAGCAGAGTTTTAAATTCACGAGGAAAAGAAGTAAAAGTGATATTAGGAAGAACGTTTTCGTACAGGGAGTGATCAGGGTCAGTAGGTGACGCAAACTTCAAACAATTATGTTCCTGAACGCATAGGACAGACGGATGGGAGTGGAAGACAAGAAGAAAGAGAGACACAGAGTGAGCGAGAAAAGGGAGAAAAGTCAGAAAAACAGAAGTTAAGGAAACACATAGAGAGACTGAGGAAGGGATACAATTCCAGTGGGTCCCAGCTTTCTCTATGGTTTCATACACTCCTGCTCATTCTTGAGAGACAGGCCTTGCTCCTAGAATCTACGACAGTCTGGCTGGTTCCGGGACGGTGTGGGGGTGATGTACTGTGGTTAATCGATCAAAACTGACACTGAGACTCTAACAGTACCCACACTCATTCACACACACACGCGCGCGCATACACACACACACACACACACACACACACACAAACCCTTTGATACTCACCTCCTGCTCCATCCACATGGCAATGGGTACTATGGCTGACAGGCCTTGCTTTAAATACCTTCAGGTCTATGACTTAAAGACCCTTCTGTGCCCAAGACTCAGCTCTTCTACCGAGAGTATACGTCCTCCAGGAATGGAGCATTACAAGTTGTGAGTTGAGAGGAAGCGGGGTGGTGTGAGAGAAAGCAGCAGCTCACTAGTTTACTCCAAACTATCTGTCTGTCTGTCCCTCTCCTCCTTCCTCCACCTCCTCGCCTCACACACAGATTACAGACTTAAAATCCACAAAGAGACAAAGCCGCAGTTTCAAACCAGCAGCAGCCACAACACACTTACATTTAGACAACAAAACACAGGCTTCTGCAACCAAAGGACACAAATTTATTTCACAAGGAAACAAGGATTTTCTCACAGCTGAACACAACATTGTCTGAGTATATCTCTGGACATGTTTGTAACAGTCAGTGATTCCGTGTCTCACTTTGACCGTATTGCGCTTCCATCTCTGTGTTAATGTCTGTTTTTCTGTGTTGATGTGACTATCTCTGCAAGCAATGGGACACAGATTATGTCGGAGGGAAGTTTGAGTGTGTCTGTCTGTGTATGAATGACAAACTGTCTGCAGTGGCACACATTGTTCCGGAAGCGTGTGTCTGAAAGTTTCTTTATAGCTGTCTGTGAATCTGATTTTGTGCCTGTGAGTGTTGGTGTGGGCCCAGTTCTGCCTGCAATGGGACAAACTTTGATTCATCACGTTTATAATTCATTCTTTCAAAGTCAGAGTTTCCCTCTCTCTGAGAAGTACAGTAACACAATGCCGCCTTCTGCTGGCCTATCCATGTGACATCACAAGCGCCACATTTCGCTGTTCCACTGCATCTGTTTCCTGGGGGAGATCCATCTGAATTTTCTTGAGAACAGTAGCAGCAGCACACAGCTGCCTGAGTCAGGTGTGAACTCAGAAGGTGGGATGACTGAGTAAATCCTTTCCCAGAAAAGCAGCAGGTAACAGCTTCTTACCAGTGTGTATTCGTTGTGGTTTCAGAAGGTTTTTTGAATGGACAAATCGTTTCCCACACACAGAGAGGGGAATGCCCTCTCCCCAGAGTGAACGTACTGATGTATCAGCATTTCATGTTTGTGTTTAAAGCTTTTCTCTCAATGTGAGCATTTGAAATGTCTCTCAGTGTTAACCAGTTGGTGTGCCTAGAGGTTGATAACAGAGAATGCCTTGTTACACTCAGAGCAGGGGAATGGCCTCTCCCCACTGAGTGCATTCTTGTTTCTCAAGGACGGGTGATTGATTGAATCCCTTCCCACATACAGTAGATTAACTGCATCAATGAATTTCCAGCATGTATAGACATTTGTATCCCTTCCCACAGTTTGCACATTTCCATGGTTTCTGTGGTGTAGATCATGTCTCTCCATATTGGATGATCAGCTGATTCCTCACCCAGACACAGGACAGGGTTAATAGACTTATAGAATCCCTACAGTCCACAAGTCCACACCAACCCTCTGGGGATAAAGACATCCAGACCTATTCTCCTACCCCATTACTAAACATTTACCCTTAACTAATGCACCGAACCAACACGTCCCTGAAAACAATGTGCAATTTTACATGGTCAATTCACCTAACCTGCCCATCTTTGAATTGGGAGAAGAAACCAGAGTACCCAGAGGGAGCTGACACAGACCCAGGGAGAATGTGCAAACTCCACAGGGATAGTCGCCTGAGGCTGGGATTGAGCCACTGTGGCGATACAATCTCTCCCTGCTGTGAATGGTGGGATGCTATTCAATCTGTGGAACTGGTGCAGGACTTGTCCATTTGTCACTGAGTACACTGATGTTTGCAAACATTTCCCACAGACAAACATTGGCAATCTAATGGTTTTCAAATCCTGATGAATTGACTCACTCTAAGATCCTGATAAGATATTTGCTTGGAATTCTTGCTGATAAATGTGTCTCTGTGATTCTCTGTAAAACAAACTTAAATCAGGAAAAATTAGAGATTGAGCAATCGTACTGTTTAAGATACTAAAAGGAGTTAAGAATCATAAAAACCTTATAGTGTGGAAGCAGGCCGTTTGAATCCACACCCATCCTCTGAAGAGCATCCCACACAGACTCACCCCATATCCCTGCATTCCCCATGGCTTACCCACCCAGCCTGCATATCCCTGCACATTATGGGCAACTTAGCATGCCCATCCCACCTAACCCATATTCCGTTGAATTGTGGGAGGAAACAGGAGCACCAAGAGGAAACCACACAGACATCTGAATAAAGTGCAAACTCCACGCAGTCACCCGAGTCTGGAATCAAACTCAGGTCCCCAGAGCTGAGAGGCAGCAGTGATAACCATTGGGTCACCACGGAGTTCTTTGAATCCAGCAATTTGTGTGAAAGTCACTCAAATACTGACCGTGAAACATTACTGGACTGTCATGAAAAACTTAACTAGCTGACAAATGTCCTTCAGGGAAAGGGCACGTTCTGACCCTCCACAAGACTCAGCCCTCAATGAGAGTAGAGATAGTGAGAGCAGTGGGATACTTACAGACAATTTCCTCCATTTCCATCACAGGAATAACTGACAGATCCTCACTTCAAGAACATCAAGATCAGAGTGTATGAAGAAGCATCACCTATAAACTCCGCTCTCAGACACACACTGTCCTCCCGTAGATACATGTTTTTGTTTTTTTTAGAGAGAGGGAGAGACAGAGAGAGAAAATTGCAGCTCACTGACCTTCAAGAACCAGCTGCTCCGAAGCCTCTCATTCTCAGTGCAGGAGAGACAAACGTTCCTCTTGGTTTGAGATTGCTGTGGGGAAATTCTTCCACTCTGACCCGTGTAAACGAATTTCCCAGAGTTCAGTACTAACTCGAATGCAAACACTTCCCAGCAGGTTGTTCCTAAACCCATCCAGTCCCTCCCTCCAACTCTGTCTCTCAGTTTTCAACTCCACCAGCTCAGACACCCGCACTGCGCATGCTCTATAAACAACTCGGCGCTGCCTTTTGTTCACTCTGATTGGCTCGGCGTCCCGCCAATTCCAGAATGTCGTCCCGAGCTGCCCCACTTTCTATTGGGCAGGACATGCGGTCAGTCACACAAGAGCTGAAGCATAAGAGGGATACGTGTTCATCTCTGAGCCGGCGTGTGTTTATTGTCCATCCCTCGTTGTCTGGAGGGCAGTGAGGATTTAACCATAATGGAGTCACATGTAAGTCTAACCGGAGAAAGGTGAGCCCAATGGTATCTTACAATAATTGACAGTCCAGATTTTTAATGACTTAACGGAACACCCCTATCTGGCCTGGTGATATTTGAACACCTCTCACAGAACATTAACCAGAGTTGGCTAGACCAGTTACATTGAGACAAAACCACTGTCTTCTGAGACAGGAATTTCCAGCTTTGGTCAACAAGAGGACACAACGTTTCATGGAAACCAGCAGTATATATTCAGAATTTTCATCATGAACTGACAGGAATAACTTCTGTAAAACTCCCTCACAGGATTTTAGGGAGAAGATTTACATATGAAAAGAAGAATCATAATCCACAAGTCCGTGTGTGAGTAAGAATAATACTTATTGTTACGTCATGGAGATCAAACCCTGTTAATTAAACTAACCGCCCAGAAAAGCTCATCTTGCCTCATAATCTGTTAACATGTCAGTGACAGAATTCCTAAATTCCACTATTTAAAGAAAATATTTTTCTAACTCTAATAGTGAACACTAAACAAAACCTGTTCACAAATCCAAAACCCCCTTTCTTTAACGACTTACTGTCTGACCCCAACTCGACGCAACTTAATATTCTATTCTAATAACATATTTATTAAACGTTACATTAACTTAATCTCAAGGCCACACAGTCTCCTCTTCATTGATGTTTTCACTTTTCTAGCTGCTGATTTTCCTGGGTGCTCTTCTTTTTACTGTATGTTTCACGTGAACAGGTACCTTTGATGAAGGGTGTTTTCAAATTATCTGAGAGTAAGGTATTAGATCGGCAGTTGCTCTCCCACTAACTTTCAAAATGCCGGGTTTATATTCCACCATAGGACACATTTAATTCTTATTTGATTGATTTCCAGGGATCAAAACAATAAAATTGAAAATCTCATTGTCTTCTGGTATCCTGGGCATA
>NW_025200256.1:4121-6435 GCF_004010195.1 Chiloscyllium plagiosum | reverse complement strand
GGCAGTCTAGATGGGCTGAATGGCCTAATTCTGTCCTGATGTTCATTGTTCATATGATCCTGTGGTGCTGGAATTGTCTTTCCACGCGGTAAGTGGAGGCAGAATTTGATAAGTACTTAATTTAGGGGAATTAATATGGAGAGGTTTGAGGGGCTGAGTGGGCGATATCTGCTATTAAGTGTCGACTCCTTATATATCAAAAGAATGTTGATTGGTTTGAGGGGAACACATTTGAAAATAAAGACACTTCCGATTCCAGACTGAGACAGGGATATTCCTTTCTCTTCAGGGTTGTGTGATCTGTGGTGTTCACATCCCTATGGAGCAGTGCAGACTGGGTTGCTGAAAACACTCAAGGTTGAGTTCCATAGATCTTTGATGAACAAGAGAATCCATGTTTATTGGGAACAAACAGGAACGGGATGTTTAGTTACAATCACATCGACAAAGCACATCCTGAATGGTGCAGCAGTCTAGGGGGGCTGAATGGCCAGCTGTTGCTCCTAACCCATGTGTTGTTCTCTCAAGCACTCAGTAATGTTACAGAGATAAAAAGATCCAATTCAGCCAGTCAGCATCGTTATAATGAGACAGAAGGAGACCATTCTGCCCTCTAAGGATTTATGCATGAATAGATTGAAGCCATTCAGCCCGCTATGTACATTACAAAGTACATTGCATAGGATGAGGCCATGTAACCTTTCTAGCCTGATGCTCAGCAACAGGGGAAACCCAGTGAACTATCAGGGAATAAATATTCGGGATAAATGTTTATATTCAGGTTGTAAAGTTGTAACTGTGTGGAGTACCTTGGGGATCAGTGTGAGATTATCAACTATTTATAATCTATATCAATGACTTGGTTGAGAGGACTGATTGTCTTGGAGCTCAGTTAGCTCATTCACCAAGATAGTCGTTTCACTGGACATGGAGACTCTGCAATGGGATACAGATGGGGAGGTTAGTGGGCAAAACATTGTTCGAAAACAATATAATGTGGGTTAAGAGAAGTCAGTGTTGTGTTGAAAAGAGAAAATAACAGTAACCTACTTAAATGGAGAGAAAATCACAGAACTCATTGGTACAGAAGGATTAGTGCATTCCGGTACATGAGCCACAAAATCCTCGTCAGCAGATTCAGCCAATAATTAGAAAAGGGTAAGGAGATCAGGAGGCGATCATTCAGCCGTTCAAGCCCCTTGTACAGAAATAGGAGGGTGCTATTGGCGCCCCAACAAGACAAACCAATAAAACAGAGACTGCACGGATAGACTGCTCCATGCCGTTCCTCCTGGCTCCATTGCTAATGGTACACAATGAATACATTAAAGTGGTTTGTTGATGGTGAGGAGGGAGGGCATCTCCGAGAAGGCAGATCAGTATCCCCTATGGAGGTCAGAAGCTGTTGGGAATGGCTAAATTATTTTGGAGTTAGGCATTGCAGTTGCTGACAGCTTTGTGAACAATGTGACGCTCAGTGTAGGGTCACACACCAACTGCACATTGAGGTGGTGAGAGTTCATTCAGAGCCTGAAGCTCTCTGTCAATCAACATGGGAGCTCCACAGAGGTACATTGACTACTAAGAAGTAGGGCATTCCTGAAGAAGGGCTAATGCCCGAAACGTCGATTCTCCTGTCATTCCTGAAGAAGGGCTAATGCTGCGCTTCTCCAGCAACACATTTCCATCTCTGATCTCCAGCATCTGCAGACCTCATTTTCTCTACTAAGAAGTAGGTACCATGGGCAAAATGTAATTTCTCATGCCATCAATTTCTTTCTGTGGACATAATGTGTGTTGTCCATAATCTTCAAATTTCACTGCAGCCAACTCTTATTCTCTCACTGGGCTACAAATTAAACATCCATTTCCTTCACAATCTCCTCATGTTACCATCATCCCAGAGATTATTCGGATAAAACTACTTTGTACTGTCTCTGTGATTAGGAGATCATTGCTTATAAAGGAGAGAAAGTCTGTCCACAAAAGCCAAAATACTGCCTCAACAACACTCCACACTGCAGGAAGGTGTTTTTACTCCTACACGTGATTGATTTTGTAATGGACGCTGGAATTCCATTTCCTGTCCTGATTAATGGATGCCCTGCATGAATCTTGTTCGTGACATGTGATCAAGGGCATTCCGGTCCTTTTTGCCAAAAGCACTCAACCAACCTCTCACCTTCTACTAAATACAACATGAAAAAGACCATACGTGTTGTTCACGTTGAAATAATTTCGTTTCATTACAAATATCGGTGTTCCAAACACTGATACATGTGATACCCAATGAGCAGTGGCCTTCTGTACAAAG
>NW_025200256.1:0-3964 GCF_004010195.1 Chiloscyllium plagiosum | reverse complement strand
GAAGGATTAGTGCATTCCGGTACATGTGCCGCAAAATCCTAGTCAGCAGATTCAGCCAATGATTAGAAAAGGGTAAGGAGATCAGGAGGCGGACATTCAGCCGTTCAAGCCCCTTGTACAGAAATAGGAGGGTGCTATTGACGCCCCAACAAGACAAACCAATGAAACAGAGACTGCACGGATAGACTGCTCCATGCCCTTCCTCCTGGCTCCATTGCTAATGGTACACAATGAATACATTAAAGTGGTTTGTTGACGGTGAGGAGGGAGGGCATCTCCGAGAAGGCAGATCAGTATCCCCTGTGGAGGTCAGAAGCTGTTGGGAATGGCTAAATTATTTTGGAGTTAGGCATTGCAGTTGCTGACAGCTTTGTGAACAATGTGACGCTCAGTGCAGGGTCACACACCAACTGCACATTGAGGTGGTGAGAGTTCATTCAGAGCCTGAAGCTCTCTGTCAATCAACATGGGAGCTCCACAGAGGTACATTGACTACTAAGAAGTAGGTACCATGGGCAAAATGTAATTTCTCATGCCACCAATTTCTTTCTGTGTACATAATGTGTGTTGTACATAATCTTCAAGTTTCACTGCAGCCAATTCTTATTCTCTCACCGGGCTACAAATCAAACATCCATTTCCTTCACACTCTCCTCATGTTACCATCATCCCAGAGATTATTCTGATAAAACTACTTTGTACTGTCTCTGTGATTAGGAGATCATTGCTTATAAAGGAGAGAACGTCTGTCCACAAAAGCCAAAATACTGCCTCAACAACACTCCACAACTGCAGGAAGGTGTGTTTACTCCTACACGTGATTAATTTTGTAATGGACGCTGGAATTCCATTTCCTGTCCTGATTAATGGATGACCTGCATGAATCCTGTTCGTGACATGTGACCAAAGGCATTCCGGTCCTTTTTGACAAAAGCACTCACCCAACCTCTCACCTTCTACTAAATACAACATGAAAAAGACTGTATGTGTTGTTCACGTTGAAATAATTTCTTTTCATTACAAATATCGGTGTTCCAAACACTGATATATGTGATACCCAATGAGCAGTGGCCTTCTGTACAAAGGAGGACCCTAGTCTCTGTATTCTCTCCATCACCCAATTCTCATTCCACGTAGGATATCCCCCCTTACCCAAGGACTGTAACTTTCTTGACTCACCTGTGTGACACCATATCAAAATTCTGAAAATTCAAGTGCACCATTCCTCGTAGTTCTCATTCATCAATGTCACAACCATCATCCTCCACAAACTCCACTACATTTAGCAAAGATAGTTTTCCTTTCCGGATCTAGGTTGACGCTGCTCAATTATATCATTATTCTCCAAGAATCTAGTTATCATTAATTACAAAAAATGTTCATAGTTTCCTCTCAACTGATATCACGTTATCCACCAGTTAGTTTTCAGTTTTCACTCTTTGTCCTGTTTAAAATATTTATGATCACAATAGCGACGTTCCAGTCTTCAGGATACTTTGCATAGTCTAAAGAGCTTTGACCTCCTTACTTAAGGAAAAGGCAGGACAGAAGGAGATCATCGATCCATCATGTCTGCACCAGCTCCGAAAAGAGTTGTCCAGCAAGCTCAATTCTCCAGCCCTATCTCTGCAACCCTCTAAATTCGTCACTTATCTGGTCCAGCAGCTTACCAATCAACAACACAAAGAGTTTTTTCCAGTACTTCGACTTTACTAATTCTAAATTTCTTTACTTGTTCACGTTCAAACGTCACCCTGTTTTCTAATATTTACAAAGAAGATTTTCTGTTGCTTCCTCAGTGGAGACGGAACCAACGTATTCAACTCACAGGACAGAAATGGTCTCTGTCACCTCGTGAATACATGAGAGAATGGGACTCCAGCATAATGGATATGTTACCCACTCCAACCTGGCAAGTTCCAGAATCAAAATAGATGATGGACATTTTGAGTACAGTCCTCTCTCTGGTGTGAGACTACAGGTTATACTGGATGAGGTTACACAGCTGTGTGACCTCCTCATTGTTGAAATAAACTGGCTTCACACTTTGCACTTGGAAAAGCTTCAAAATTGGGAAATATTTGTGGAAATCTCAGAAAGGATACTGCAGTATCCTACTCCTCCCTATGCAGTCTCTGCAGACCCAGATACCCTGTAAAAGCTATCCCATACCTTGCACAGGGTAGAGACACCAGGCCCTCAGGTCTCGCTGAATGAATGTAGCAGCTAACAACACAAATTCGAGAAAACCATCCACCGAACCACCACTGACATTCCATTGACTGGAGCAAGCCAATACCTATATACATGGCACACCCACTCAGTGTAGAAAATGCCTACCTCTCCCTCATTTCTATTCCTGGCTGATAAACCGTTACATGTCTGTGCAGTCCCAGTGACATGAAATATGAATAGTTCTGCTCTCCATGAAAGTAGTTGACAATTTTCTGTGCATCAGTCACGATAATAGCAACACTGCTATTGCTGCTGGAGATACTGGCGGGGGGGGGATGATAATCTAGCAGGATTTTCCATAAACTATCAGTCCAGGGACTCAGGTAATGACTCAAACCCAAACTTCAATTGAGCCACAGCAGATGGTGGAATTTGAATTCAATAAATATTTGGAATTAACAATCTAATGAAATATTGATGATTGTTAAAACTAAGAACACCTGCCTCACTAGTGGCCTTCAGGGAAGGAAACTTGCTCCTTTCACTGTTCTGGCTGCCATACCTGCTCCGTTTTCCCAGCACTTCGTGACTTTATGGTTCAGATCTCCAGTATCTTCCTTAGCTTGTTTTAACTTCTATTTGTGTTATTGTATGGGACATTGGTCCATTGTGTCTGCATTGACCCTCTGCAGAGCATTGTACGCAGAGCCAACTCATACCCCACTCCTGCATTTCCCATGGCTAACCCGCCTCCTACCCTATCCCTGCATGGCCCATAGCTAATACACCTAGCTGCACACGATTGGTAATTTAGAATGGTCAATCAACTGACCTGGATTGGACTGTGGGAGGAATCTGGAGCACCTGGAGGAAACACTTGCATGTGTGAAGAAAATTAAAACTCAATACAAACAGTCCTGAGGGTGGAAGAGGGAGAGCCCCCTCCCCCAAACCGGTCCCGGTACTGTGAGACAGCCGTGCTAACCACTGAGATACCATGGCCCCCTCCCCCCCCCCAAACCGGGGCCCTGCTACTGTGAGAGAGCCGTGCTAACCTCTGAGACACCATGCCCCCTCCCCCTCCCTCCCAAACCGTGTCCCTGGTACTATGAGACCGCCGTGCTAACCACTGAGACACCATGCCTCCTCCCCCTCCCTCCCAAACCGTATCCCTGGTACTGTGAGACAGCCGTGCTAACCACTGAGACATCATGCCCCCTCCCCCTCCCACCCCAAACCGGGTCCCTGGTACTGTGAGACAGCCGTGTTAAGCACTGAGACACCATGCCCCCCTCCCCCTCCCCCAAACCGTATCCCTGGTACTGTGAGACAGCCGTTCTAACCACTGAGACAGCATGCCCCCTCCCCCTCCCATCCCAAACCGTATCCCTGGCACTGTGAGAGAGCCGTGCTAACCACGGATACACCATGCCCCCTCTCCCTCCCCCATACCCCCCCAAACCGTGTCCCTGATACTGTGAGACAGCTGTGCTAACCACTGAGACTCGATGGCCCCCTCCCACTCTCCCTCCCAAACCGGGTCCCTGATACTGTGAGACAGCCGTGCTAACCACTGAGACATCATGCCCCCTCCCCCTCCCACCCCAAACCGGGTCCCTGGTACATTGAGTCAGCTGTGCTAACCACTGAGACATCATGCCCCCTCCCCCTCCCACCCCAAACTGGGTTCCTGGTACTGTGAGACAGCCGTGCTAACCACTGAGAAACCATGTCCCCCTCCCCGCCAGCCCAAACCGGATCCCTGGTACTGTGAGTCAGCTGTGCTAAC
>NW_025200255.1:4383-6434 GCF_004010195.1 Chiloscyllium plagiosum | reverse complement strand
TATGAGGGTCTGGAACACAGTGCCTTAGAGATTGAGATAGGCCGGATTAATCCAGGGGTTAGCACCTGGAACACAGTGTCTGAGAATGTGGGTTAGGCCGGATTCATCCAGGGGTTAGGGTTTGGAACACAGTATCTGAGAGTTGGGATAGGCCGGATTAATCCAGGGGTTAGGGTCAGGAACGCAGTATCTGAGAGTGTGGGTGAGGCCGGATTAATCAAGCGGTTAGGGTGTGGTACACAGTGCTTGAGAATGTGGGATAGGCCGGATTAATCCACGGGTTAGGTTTTGGAACACACTGCCTGAGAGTGTGTGGGAGTCTGGATTAATCCAGGGGTTAGGGTGTGGAACAAAGTGCCTGAGAGTGTGCGATAGGCCGGATTAATCCAGGAGTTAGGGTCTGGAACACAGTGTCTGAGGGTGTGGGATAGGCTGGATTAATCCAGGGGTTACGTTCTGGAACACAGTGCCTGAGAGTGAGGGGTAGGCCCAGTTAATCCAGGGGTTAGAGTCTGGAACACAGTGTCTGAGAGTATGGGATAGGCTGGAGAAATCCAGGGGTTACGTTCTGGAACACAGTGCCTGACAGTGTGGGATAGGCCAGATTAATCCAGGGGTTACGTTCTGGAACACAGTGCCTGAGAGTGTGGGGTAGTCCCAGTTAATCCAGGGGTTAGTGTCTGGAACACAGTGCCTGAGAGTATGGGATAGGACGGATTAATCCAGGGTTAAGGGTCTGTAACACAGTATCTGATGGTGTGGGTTTGGCTGGATTAATCGAAGGCTTCGGGTCTGGAACACAGTGCCTGAGAGTATGGGATTGGCCGAATTAATCCAGGTGTTAGGGTCTGGAACACAGTGTCTGTGGCTGTGGGTTTGGCTGGATTAGTCGAAAAGGCTTAGGGTCTGGAACACAGTGCCTGAGAGTATGGGATTGGCTGGATTAATCCAGGTGTTAGGGTCTGGAATACAGTGCCTGAGAGTGTGGGATTGGCCGGATTAATCCAGGTGTTAGGGTCTGGAATACACTGCCTGTGAGTGTGGAATAGGGTGGATTAATCCAGGTGTTAGTGTCTGGAATACAATGCCTGAGCGTGTGGGATAGGCCGGATTAATACAGGGGTTAGGGTCTGGAACACAGTGCCTGAGAGTGTGGGCTGTGCCGGATTAATCCAGGTGTTAGGGTCTGGAACACCGTAGCTGAGAGTGTGGGATAGGCCAGATTAATCCAGGGGTTACGTTCTGGAACACAGTGTCTGAGCGTATGGAATAGGGCAGATTAATCCAGGGGTTTTGGTCTGTAATACAGTTTCTGAGAGTGTGGGATAATCCAGATTAATGAAGGGTTTAGGGTCTTAAACAGAGTGGCTGAGAGTCAGGGATAGGCCAGATTAGTCCAGGGGTTATGGCCTGGAACACAGTGTCTGAGAGAGTGGGATAGACCAGTTCAATCCAGGTGTTCGGGACTGGAACACAGTGTCTGAGAGTGTGGGGGAGGCTGAATTAATCCAGGGGTTAGGGTCTGGAACACAGTGCCTGAGAGTCTGGGGTAGCCAGGTCAATCCAGGTGTTAAGGTCTGGAACACAGTGTCCGAGAGTGTATGATAGGCTCGATTAATCCAGGGGTTAGTGTCTGGAACACATTGCCTGAGAGTGTGGGATAGGCTGGATTAATCCAGGGGTTAGGGTCTGGAACACATTGCCTGAGAGTGTGGGGAGGCTGAATTAATCCAGGGGTTAGGGTCAGGAACACAGTCCCTGAGAGTGTGGGTGAGGCCGGATTAATCCAGCGGTTAGGGTGTGGTGCACAGTGCTTGAGAATGTGGGATAGGCTGGATTAATCCATGGGTTATGTTTTAGAACACACTGCCTGAGAGTGTGTGGGAGGCTGGATTAATACAGGGGTTAGGGTGTGGAACAAAGTGCCTGATAGTGTGGGATAGGCCGGATTAATCTAGGTGTTAGGGTCTGGAATACAGTGCCTGAGAGTGTGGGATAGGCCAGATTAATCCAGGGGTTACGTTCTGGAACACAGTGCCTGAGAGTGTGGG
>NW_025200255.1:0-4377 GCF_004010195.1 Chiloscyllium plagiosum | reverse complement strand
CCAGGGGTTTTGGTCTGGAATACAATTTCTGAGAGTGTGGGATAGGCCAGATTAATGCAGGGTTTAGGGTCTGAAACCGAATGGCTGAGAGTCAGGGATAGGCCTGATTAATCCAGGGGTTATAGCTTGGAACACAGTGCCTGAGAGAGTGGGATAGGCCGGACTAATCCAGGGGTTAGGGTCTGCAACACAGTGCCTGAGAGTGTGCGGGTGGCTGAATTAATTCAGGTATGAGGGTCTGGAACACAGTGCCTTAGAGATTGGGATAGGCCAGATTAATCCAGGGGTTAGAATCTGGAACACAGTGCCTGAGTGTGTGGGTTTGGTCGGATTCATCCTGGGGTTAGGGTCAGGAACGCAGTGCCTGAGAGTGTGGGATAGGACGGATTAATCCAGGGTTAAGGGTCTGTAACACAGTGTCTGAGGGTGTGGGTTTGGCTGGATTAATCGAAGGCTTCGGGTCTGTAGCACAGTTTCTGAGTGTGTGGGATTGGCTGGATTAATGCAGGGTTTAGAGTCTGAAATGGAGTGGCTGAGAGTCAGGGATAGGTCGGATTAATCCAGAGGTTATGGCCTGGAACACGGTGCCTGAGAGAGTGGGATAGGCCGTACTAATCCAGGGGTTAGGGTCTGGAACACAGTGTCTGAGAATGTGGGTTAGGCCGGATTTATCCAAGGGTTAGGGTCTGGAACACAGTGTCTGAGGATGTGGGTTAGGCCGGAATAATCCAAGGGTTAGGCTCTGGAACACAGTGCCTGAGAGTGTGGGATAGGCTGGATTAATCCAGGGGTTAGGGTTTGGAACACAGTGTCTGAGAATGTGGGTTAGGCCGGATTCATCCAGGGGTTAGGGTTTGGAACACAGTGTCTGAGAATGTGGGTTAGGCCGGATTCATCCAGGGGTTAGGGTTTGGAACACAGTGTCTGAGAATGTGGGTTAGGCCGGATTCATCCAGGGGTTAGGGTTTGGAACACAGTGTCTGAGAATGTGGGATAGGCTGGATTAATCCAGGGGTTAGGGTTTGGAACACAGTGTCTGAGAATGTGGGTTAGGCCAGATTCATCCAGGGGTTAGGGTTTGGAACACTGTCTGAGAATGTGGGTTAGGCCGGTTTAATCCAGTGGTTAGGCTCTGGAACACAGTGCCTGAGAGTGTGGGTGAGGCTGGATTAATCCAGGGGCTAGGGTCTGGAGCACAATGCTTGAGAATGTGGGATAGGCCTGATTAATCCACGGGTTAGGTTTTGGAACACACTGCCTGAGAGTGTGGGAGAGGCTGGATTAATCCAGGGGTTAGAGTGTGGTACAAAGTGCCTGAGAGTGTGGGATAGGCCGGATTAATCCACAGTTAGCGTCTGGAACACAGTGCCTGAGAGTGTGCGATCGGCCGGATTAATCCAGGGGTTAGTGTCTGGAACACAGTGTCTGTGGCTGTGGGTTTGGCTGGATTAATCCAGGTGTTAGGGTCTGGAATACAGTGCCTGAGAGTGTGGGATAGGGTCGATTAATCCAGGTTTTAGGGTCTGGAACACAGTGCCTGAGAGTGTGGGATTGGCTGGATTAATCCAGGTGTTAGGGTCTGGAATACAGTGCGTGAGAGTGTGGGATAGGCCAGATTAATCCACGGGTTATGTTCTGGAACACACTGCCTGAGAATGTGGGGGAGGCTGGATTAATCCAGGGGTTAGGGTGTGGAAAAAAGTGCCTGAGCGAGTGGGATAGGCCGGATTAATCCAGGGGTTAGGGTCTGGAACACAGTGTCTGAGAATGTGGGATAGGCTGAAATAATCCAGGGTTAAGGGTCTGTAAAACAGTGTCTTATGGTGTGGGTTTGGCTGGATTACTCCAGGTGTTAGAGTTTGGAACACAGTGCCTGAGTTTGTGAGATAGGCCGGATTAATCCAGGGGTTACGTTCTAGAACACAGTGCCTGAGTGCGTGGGATACGCCGGAATAATCCAGGGGTTAGGGTCTGGAACACAGTGTCTGCATGTGTGGGATAGGCTGAATTAATCCAGGGTTTAGGGTCTGTAAAACAGTGCCGGAGGGTGTGTGTTTGGATGGATTAATCGAGGGGTTAGGGTCTGGAACCCAGTGCCTGAGAGTGTGGGATTGGCCGGATTAATCCAGGGGTTAGGGTCTGGAACACAGTGCCTGATAGTGTGGGATAGGCCAGATTAATCCAGGTATTAGGGTCTGGAACACAGTGCCTGAGAGACTGGGATAAACCGGATTAATCCAGGGGTTATGGCCTGCAACACAGTGCCTGAGAGAGTGGGATAGGCGGGATTAATCCAAGGGTTAGGCTCTGGAACACAGTGTCTGAGAATGTTGGTTAGGCCTGATTAATCCAAGGGTTAGGGCCTGGAAAACAGTGTCTGAGAATGTGGGTTAGGCCGTATTAAGCCAAGGGTGAGGCTCTGGAGCACAGTGCCTGAGAGTGTGGGGGAGGCCGGATTTATCCAGGGGTTAGTGTCTGGAACACAGTGCCTGAGAGTCAGGGATAGGCTGGATTAATCCAGGGGTTAGGGTATGGAACGCAGTGCCTGAGATTGTGGGGTAGGCCGGATTAATCCAGGGGTTAGGGTATGGAACGCAGTGCCTGAGAGTGTGGGGTAGGCCGGATTAATCCAGGGGTTACGTTCTGGAACACAGTGCGTGAGAGTGTGGGTTAGGCCAGTTCAATCCAGGTGTTAGGGACTGGAACACAGTGTCTGAGAGTGTGGGGGAGGCTGAATTAATCCAGGGGTTAGGGTCTGGAACACAGTGCCTGAGAGTCTGGGGTAGCCAGGTCAATCCAGGTGTTAAGGTCTGGAACACATTGCCCGAGAGTGTGGGATAGGCTGGATTAATCCAGGGATTCGGGTCCGGAACACAGTGCCCGAGAGTCAGGGATAGGCTGGATTAATCCAGGGGTTAGGGTCAGGAACACAGTGCCTGAGAGTGTGGGTGAGGCCGGATTAATCCAGCGGTTAGGGTGTGGTGCACAGTGCTTGAGAATGTGGGATAGGCTGGATTAATCCATGGGTTAGGTTTTGGAACACACTGCCTGAGAGCGTGGGGGAGGCTGGATTAAAACAGGGGTGAGGGTGTGGAACAAAGTGTCTGAGAGTGTGGGATAGGCCGGATTAAGATAGGGATTAGGGTGTGGAATACAGTGCCTGAGAGTGTGGGATTGGCCGGATTAATCCAGGGGTTACGTTCTGGAACACAGTGTCTGATAGTATGGGATAGGGCAGATTAATCCAGGGGTTTTGGTCTGGAATACAGTTTCTGAGAGTGTGGGATAGGCCAGATTAATGCAGGGTTTAGGGTCTGAAACCGAATGGCTGAGAGTCAGGGATAGGCCAGATTAAACTAGGGGTTATAGCCTGGAACACAGTGCCTGAGAGAGTGGGATAGGCCGGACTAATCCAGGGGTTAGGGTCTGCAACACAGTGCCTGAGAGTGTGCGGGTGGCTGAATTAATTCAGGTATGAGGGTCTGGAACACAGTGCCTTAGAGATTGGGATAGGCCGGATTAATCCAGGGGTTAGCACCTGGAACACAGTGTCTGGGAATGTGGGTTAGGCCGGATTCATCCAGGGGTTAGGGTTTGGAACACAGTATCTGAGAGTTGAGATGGGCCAGATTAATCCAGGGGTTAGGGTCAGGAACGGAGTGTCTGAGAGTGTGGGTGAGGCCGGATTAATCCAGCGGTTAGGGTGTGGTACACAGTGCTTGAGAATGTGGGATAGGCCGGATTAATCCACGGGTTAGGTTTTGGAACACACTGCCTGAGAGTGTGTGGGAGGCTGGATTAATCCAGAGATTAGGGTGTGGAACAAAGTGCCTGAGAGTGTGCGATAAGGCGGATTAATCCAGGGGTTAGGGTCTGGAACACAGTGCCTGAGAGTGAGGGGTAGGCCCAGTTAATCCAGGGGTTAGAGTCTGGAATACAGTGTCTGGAGTATGGGATAGGCTGGATAAATCCAGGGGTTACGTTCTGGAACACAGTGCCTGAGAGTGTGGGATAGGCCAGATTAATCCAGGGGTTACGTTCTGGAACACAGTGTCTGAGAGTATGGGATAGGACGGATTAATCCAGGCGTTAGTGTCTGGAACACAGTGTCTGAGAGTATGGGATAGGACGGATTAATCCAGGGTTAAGGGTCTGTAACACAGTGTCTGAGGGTGTGGGTTTGGCTGGATTAATCGAAGGCTTCGGGTCTGTAGCACAGTTTCTGAGTGTGTGGGATTGGCTGGATTAATGCAGGGTTTAGAGTCTGAAATGGAGTGGCTGAGAGTCAGGGATAGGCCGGATTAATCCAGAGGTTATGGCCTGGAACACGGTGCCTGAGAGAGCGGGATAGGCCGTACTAATCCAGGGGTTAGGGTC
>NW_025200254.1:0-6434 GCF_004010195.1 Chiloscyllium plagiosum | reverse complement strand
CACCGTAATACTGTCCTTGCCTAACAATGCCACACCTCTCCCTACCTTACCATCTTCCCTGTTCTTACTGAAACATCTAAATCCCAGAACCTGCAACAACTATTCCTGTCCCTGCTCTCCCCATGCCTCCGAAATGGCCACAACATCGAAGTCCCAGGTACCAACCCATGCTGATGTTCATCCACCTTATTCCGGATGCTCCTGGTGTTGAAGCAGACACACTTCAACCCACCTTCCTGCATGCCGGTGTGCACCCTTGCGACATTGAAGCCTTATTTCTGACTCACTACTCTCAACCTCCTGGACAATGGAACTACAATTCAGGTTCCTAATGCCCTGCTGAATTAGTTTAAACCCTCCCAAACAGCATTAGTAAACATCCCCCCCACCCACCAGGATATTGGTACCCTTCTGGTTCAGGTAGACTGTCCTGTTTGTAGAGGTCCGACCTACCCCAGAATGAGCCCCAATTAAGCAGGTATCTGAAATCCTCCTTACTGCACCATCCCTGTAGCCATGTGTTCAACTGCTCTCTCTCTCTCTCTCTCTCTCTCCCTATTCCTTGCCTCGCTAGCACGTGGCACGGGTAACAAACCAGAGATAACAATTCTGTTTGTTCTAGCTCTAAGATTCCACCCTAGCTCCCTGAATTTCTGCCTTAAATCCCCAACCCTTTTCCTACCTATGTGGACCACAACTTGGGGCTGCTTCCTTTCCCCCTCAACGATCCCCAAAACACAATCCGAGACATCACAATCCCTGGGAGGCAACACACCAACCATGAGTCTCTCTCATTCCCACAAAACCTCCTATCTGTCCCCTTAACTATGGAGTCCCCCAGTGACTAATGCCCTGCTCCTCTCGCCCCTCTCCCACCTTTCCTTCTGAGCAACAGGAACTGCCTCTGTGCCAGAGACCTGTATCCCATGGCTTACATCTTAAGTACCTCCCCCTCCCCCCAACAGTATCCTACAGAGGGTCCCTGCACTGTCTGCTGAATCCCTTTCCATCCCCTGACTGTAACCCATCTGCCTTTTTCTTGTACCTCCAGGGTGACTACCTCCCTGTAACTCCTCTCAATTACCCCCTCAGCCTCCTGATTGATCCGAAGTTCATCCAGCTCCAGCTCCAGTTCCCTAACGCGGTTTCTGAGGAGCTGGAGTTGGGTGTGCTTCCCACAGATGCAGTCAGCAGGACACTAGTCATGACCCTTACCTCCCCCACATTCTGCAGGAGGAACATTCAACTTCCCTAACCTTCATTCTCACTATTCTAAATTCCCAAAGAGACTATTGAAAATAAAGAAAAATAACTAGTTACCTTACCAATCCGGCGCATAGAACTCTTTTTTGTCATTAGGTGAGGTGAATGGGTGGGAGACACTACCTAAGTCATGTTTCGGGTAAAGCTACCGCCCCACTTACTCGGCCGTCCTGTGTCCGCTCCTGCTCAGCGTGTGCTCCACCTATTCATGAGGTAAGTTTTTAAAGCACTCACTTATCTTCCCAGCAGCACCCTGGTCATCGCTCCTGCTCTTCCCGCTGCTGAACACAAAATGGAAGCTAACTTTTTTCAATGCAGAGGGAGGTGCATGTGTGGAATGAGCTGCCAGAGGAAGTGGTCGAGGGTGGGACAATTACAACGTTGTAAAGCCAACTGGATGGGTATACAAAGTATTTAGAGGGATATGGACCAAATGCTGGAAAATGGGACTGGATTAATTTTGGATAAGTGGCCTGCATGGATGAGTTGGATTGAAGGGTCTGTTTCTGTGCTGTACAACTCTAACATTTAGACTGGGAGGAAACCAGAGCACCCGGACGAAACCTACACAGACACGTGGAGAATGTGCAAACTCCACACAGACAGTCGCCTGAAGCTGGAATCAAACCCAGGTCCCTGGCGCTGTGAGGCTGCAATGCTAACCACTGAGCCACCGTGCCACCCTAAGTGTCAGTTTAACATCACACCTGAAAGACAATGCCTCTGGTAGTGTACCACACTCTCAGTACTGCATCCAGCAGTAGTGGCAGCCTGGATGTCATGCTGAAGCCTGGGGAGTAATGTTAGAAGTCCCAAGTGAGATTGAAGCAAATCAACACAGCAACCAAATAAACTCTAAACAGCAAGCAGACATTCCACATTAACACAACTTTGGTGTGAGGCTGCCCCCCAGAGAAACAGTTCGGATTTGTAGCGGGAAATGGGGAGGACTCCTCAGGAATTATGGCTGAGCATTGGATCAATTGCACCCACCCCTGACTCCCCCAAAAGTTAAACCCATACTGTTACTGCAAAGATAAAAAGACATGCTCCTGATTCATTCTTTCCACTGTCACTCAGTGGAAAATCCCAATGGAAAACACAGCAGTTATTTCACACCCAATAACATCGCGGTGAACTTAGTCCCTGCTTTCAAGTGAACAACACTGAAGTCAAACATTCCTCACACATCACATTCCATCTGCTCCTTCCTGACCCAAACACTGCATCTGCCAGGGATATCCCTGAATCCCAGATTCTTACACTCACGGCACAATATTTTCCATCATTATTGATGCCACTATTCCACATTAACGCCTTCCAACAAAGGCACTGCAGTTTTTGAAATGCCCTCAGCAGTAACACTGTAGCCATTTTCAATAGAGTCCCAGTAATGTGGAAGTAAAGCCATTCAGCTCATCAAGTCTACACTAACCCTCTGAAGAGTATCCCACCCAAAACCACCATCCCTCCAAACCAATATTTCCCATGGCTAACTCACTCAGACTGTACACAATGGGGAATTTCCCATGCCAAATCCAGCTAACCTGCACATCTTTGGAGTGTGGGAGGAAACTAGAGCACCCAGAGGGGGCCCACACAGATACAGGGAGAATGTGGAAACTCCATATAAACATTCACCCGAGGCTGGAATCAAACCTGGGTCTCTGACACTGTGATGCAGTTATACGAACCACTGAGCCGCTGTGATGCCCACAAGTTCAAGGTAAGTGAGATGGTGTCATTGTTGCACATAATCGCACCAGTATATCTCTGAAGTTGGAGACGATAATACTAGCTACCTGAAAATTTTAAAGGGGCATTAGATTAGATTAGATTACATTGTGGAAACAGGCCCTTCGGCCCAACATGTCCACACCGACCCGCCGAAGCGAAACCCACCCATACCCCTACATTTACCCCTTACCTAACACTACGGGCAATTTAGTATGGCCAATTCACCTGACCCTGCACATCTTTGGACTGTAGGAGGAAACCGGAGCACCCGGAGGAAACCCACGCAGACACGGGGAGAACGTGCAAACTCCACACAGTCAGTCGCCTGAGGCGGGAATTGAACCCGGGTCTCTGGCGCTGTGAGGCAGCAGTGCTAACCACTGTGCCACCGTGCCACCCACCATTTTGTGTAACTCAGAGACTGAGATAAGAGAACCTAAAATGTACCACTGAGCACACAGGCATTACGTAGTAAATCAATGTCTTCGGTGTTAGGAACAGTGATTTATAACCATGTGTTTCAGCTCTGCTTGTTGTCGAAGTTTTGAAGCATTGAGTCAAATAAGTCTTTACTATCCAGATGTAGCTTGGCTTGTCAACAGAGATTAATGGACTAATTCCAGTTGAACAGTAGTCTCCATTTCATCTTTGTAAAAGTGAGTTCCATCAGAAAGGCTCAGAGTTTGAGTAGAAACTTTTTTCTTGGAATGTCAGCAAAGCTGGTTAGGCCAAAATTCATTATCCATCCCTAGTTAATTTTGAGACAGTGGCAATCACTTTCCTTCTTGAGCCATTTAAGTCAAACATCTGTACACTGCTGTCATTTAAATAAGGGATTTTCAGAATGTTGGCCCAGTATCTGTGAAGGAATGGAGGTATAGTTCCAAGTCACGATGGTGAGTATCTTGGAGTGAACTTGAACCCTATCAGATAGATGGGAGGAATTTGGTGTCTGCTGTGAAGTGCCAAAAAGCAGATAAAACGCATGTGGAAAAGGACTAAAGGCCCAGCGACTCAGCAGATCAACTTGGAAATCACAATGTTAGAATAGACTTCACTGCAGCAGGAAAAGTCATTCTGAAAATGTTCTTGGCCAACAATGAAAATCTAGGTAAATTGATAAAAAAGCTGCATTTTTTGCAGGAAAAGCATTTCAGTAAGGGCCATTTTTGAAACCGCTGAAAGAATTAAACAATATGGAAGGGAAGCTGTAAAAATTAATGAATGCGTTCATGGATTGAAAGATGTATTTAATATTTCACAATTAGATCAATCTTGCTTAAATTAGACTATATTCAGCTGAAAGCAGATCGAGCAAACTTCTACTGGTATCACAAAGAGAAACTCTTAGGCGTCTTTGTGATGCAGTTGATGGAATTCTTTGAGGAAGAAACAAACAGGTTAGATCAAGGAGAACCAGTTGATGTTATCTACCTGGACTTCAAGAAGGCCTTTGACAAAGTGCCGCACAGGAGGCTGCTGAGTAAGGTAAGAGCCCATGGTGTTAGAGGCAAGGTGCTAGCATGGATAGAAGCCTGGCTGTCTGGCAGAAGGCAGAGAGTGGGGATAAAAGGGTCCTGCTCAGGATGGCAGTGGTGTTCTACAAGGCTCAGTGCTGGGACCACAACTTTTCATTTTATTCATTAATGATCTAAATGAAGGAACTGAGGGCATTCTGGCTAAGTTTGCAGATGTTACATAGATAAGTAGAGGGGCAGGTAGCATTGAGGAGACAGGAGACTGCAGAAGGATTTAGATAGGTTAGGAAAGTGGGCAAAGAAGTGGCAGATGGAGTACAATGTGGGAGAGTGTGAGGTCATACATTTTGGTAGGAAGAATAGAAGCATGGACTGTTTTCGAAATGGGGAGAAAATTCAGAAATCTGAAGTGCAAAGAAACTTGGGAGTTCTATTCCAGGATGGTCTCATGGTAAATTTGCAGGTTGAGTCAGTAGTTAGGAAGACAAATGCAATGATGGCATTTATTTTGAGTGGACTTGAATATAAAAGCAGAGATGTATGTCTGAGGCTCTATAAGGCTCTGGTCAGACCACATTTGGAGTATTATGTGCAGTTTTGGGCCCGATATCTCGGGAAGGATGTACTGGTCTTGGAACATGTTCAGAGGAGGTTTACAAGAATGACCCCAGGAATGAAAAGGTTAACTTGAGAGGACTGTACTCAATGGAATTTAGAGTTGAAAAATGTGGTGCTGGAACAACACAGCAGGCCAGGCAGCATCCAAGGAGCAGGAGAATCGACGTTTCTAGCAAGGTAGGATTAAATTCTCTTCTATTTAGTGTGTCAGTATACCTTTAAGGGATATGCAAGTGATGTCATCACTTGATATGCATGTGACCTCAGGGTATAAAGATTTCAGACTTCATCTTAAATGGGGCCACTTGAAGGCTGATGGAAATAGCTTTGTAACTGAATGGCCCAGTGTTAGCCCAGACACGTCTGTGCCTGTGAATGTAATATTTGTGTATAAAAATGGACTGTAATAGAAATTCTTTTGGATTTTTCAATGGCATATTACCCACATCTAGATTACTATTGTATGGGAGACAACACAGACATTGCTGCATTGGATGTAAAAAGCTGCTTGAGGCAAATGCACATCATGGTCATTTATAAAGAAGATCAATCTGACAACAGCTCAGAGCATCAAAGAATTTTGATGTTCAGCATTTATGGTTTCTATGAGCACCAGAGCAAAGAACTAATTTCTTTCTAATTAAAATCAAATTTCTTTCAAGCTATAAGAAAATTCTAAATGAAGTTGAAACACATGCAAGGCTGTGGATTTAAATGACCTGCAAGTGGAGAATGGTATTGCTGGTTAGGGCAGTGTTTATAGCCCATCCCCAACTGCTGAGTTGTCATCTAGAATCTTGTGTGTGATAGGTACACTCACAGTACTATTAGAAAGGCAGCTCCAGAATTTTGACCCAGTGACAACGGAGGAATAATCCCATAGTTAAAAGTCAGCATGGTGTGTAACTTGGAGGGAAACTTGGTGTTCCCATACATCTGCTGCCCTTGTCCTGCTTGATAGTGGATAGAATGCCACCACTTTAAACAGTCACTCAATTTTAAAGTGGCAGCAGTAGGCACCATCTACAAAATTACTGCAGCAACTCACCAAGGCTACCTTGAGTAGCACTTTCCAAATCTCCTACTAACAAGCAGGACAATGGCAGCAGATGCAATGGGAATACTTAGTTCTCCTCCACCTTACACACCATACTGACTTGCATTTATGTCATTGACACAGCAACAGTGAAGGAATCAAATTCTCAAACTCTTTTTCTAACAGCTGCTTTAACCTGCAAGTTACTGAGCCTTTTCATCTTATTTATTCATAGGATGTTGGTATTGCAGCTAAGGCAGCATTTATGTAGGTAAAAACAAGGACTGCAGATGCTGGAAACC
>NW_025200253.1:0-6434 GCF_004010195.1 Chiloscyllium plagiosum | reverse complement strand
CCACTGAAGACTCCCAGTGATGACTCAAAGTGAAGACTCACAGTGAAAACTGACAGTGAAGATTCTCAGTAAGGCATACTGTGAAGACTCACAGTGAAGACTCACACTGAAGTCTCACAGTGAAGAAACCCAGTGAAGACTGACACTGACGACTCACAGTGAAGACTGAATGAAGACTCACAATGAAGGTGCAGAGTGAAGACTCTCAGTGAAGACTTGCAGTGAAGATTGCATTGAAGACTAACAGTGAAGATTAACAGTGAAGATACAGAGTGAAGACTCACAATGAAGACTCAGCATGAAGACTCTCAGTGAAAACTCACAATGAAGACTCACATTGAAGACTTCCATTGAAGACTCCCAGTGAAGAATCACAGTGAAGTCTCACAGTGAAGAATCTCCATGAAGACTCCCAGTGAAGACTTACAGTGATGACGCAAAGTGAAGACTCTCAGTGAAAATTCACTGTGAATTTTCTGAGTGAAGATTTGCAGTGAAGATCCATAGAGAAGACTTGCAGTTGAGACTCACAGTGAAGACACTGAGCGAAGACTCACAGTGAAGACACACAGTGAAGACTAACACTGAAGACTCACAGTGAAGACTCGAATTGAAGACTCACAGTAAAGAATCTCATGAAGACTCACAGGGAAGACTCACAGTGAAGACTCACCTTTAAGACACACAGTGAAGACTCACACTGAAGACTCACAATAAAGATTTGAATTGAAGACTCACAATGAAGACACACAGTGAAGATCTGCAATGAAGACTTTCATTTAAGCTTAACAGTGAAGACTCTCAGTGAAGACTCACAGTGAAGACTCACAGTGAAAACTCACAGTGAAAACTCACAGTGAAAACTCACAGTGAAAACTCCCAGTAAAGACTCACAGTGAAGACTTACAGTGAAGATTGAATGAAGTCTAACAGTGAAGACACAGAGTGAAGACTCACAGTGATGACTCAAAGTGAAGACTCTGAGTGAACATTCACTGTGAAGACTCTCAGTGAAGAGTCTCAGTGAAGACTATCAGTGAAGATGCACAGTGAAGAGTCTCTGTGAAGAGTCTCAGTGAAGACTATCAGTAAAGACTCTCAGTGAAGATGTGCAGTGAAGATTCTTAGTGAAGACGCAGAGTTGAGTTGCTCAGTAAAGACAGTCAGTGAAGACTCAAAGTGAAGACTGTCAGTGAACACTCACAATGAAGACTCTCCAGGAAGACTCACAGTGAAGACTCTCAGTGACAAGTCACTGTGAAGATTCACAGTGAAGACCCTCAGTGAAGATTTGCAGTGAAGACTCACAGTGAAGACTCGTCGTGAAGATTGCATTGTAGACTAACAGCGAAGTATGGCAGTGAAGACTCAGTGAAGACTCTCAGTGAAGACTCACAATGAAGACTCACAGTGAAGAATCATAGAGGAGAATCAAGTAAAGACTAACAGTGAATACTCGCAGTGAATACGCTCAGTGAAGACTTGCAATGAAGACTCACAGAGAAGACTCCCAATGAAGACTCATAGTGAAGGCTCACAGTGAAGAATCTCCGTGAAGACTCACACTGAAGACTCACACTGAAGTCTGAATAAAGACTAATAGTGAAGATACAGTTTAAAGACTCACAGTGAAGACTCCCAGTAAAGACTCACAGTGGTGACACAAAGTGAAGACTCTCAGTGAAAACTCACCGTGAATCTTTACTGAGGGTCTTCACTGTGAGTCTTCAGTGTCAGTCTTCACTGTAAGTGAAGGCACTGAGTGAAGACTCAAAGTGAAGACACTGAATGAAGACTCTCAGTGAAGACTCACAGTGAAGACTCACAGTGAAGACTCACAATGAATCTTGAATTGAAGACACAATGGAGACACAGTGAAGTTTTGCAGTGAAGACTTGCATTGAAGACTCACAGTAAAGACTCAGACTGAAGACTCACAGTGAGGACGCAAAGTGAAGACTCTCTGGGAAGACTCATAGTGAAGACTCCCAGTAAAGACACACTATGAAGCCTCACAGTGAAGACTAACACTGATGACTCACAGTGAAGACTGAATGAAGACTCACAATGAAGATGCAGAGTGAAGACTCCCAGTGAAAACCTACAGTGATGACTCAAAGTGAAGACTCTCAGTGAAAACTCAATGTGAAGAATCACAGTGAAGACTTTCAGTGAAGACTTGCAGTGAAGACTCACAATGAAGTGTCTCAGTGAAGACTCACAGTGAAGATTGCATTGAAGACTAACAGTGAAGACACACAGTGAAGATTCAGAGTGAATATTCACAGTGAAGACTCACAATGAATACTTACAGTGAAGACTCCCAGTGAAGACTCACAGTAAAGAATCACAGTGAAGTCTCTCAATGAAGACTTCCAGTGAAGACTCCGAGTGAAGAATCACAGTGAAGACTCACAGCAAATACTCACAGTGAAGACTCACAATGAAGACTCACAGTGAAGACTCACAATGAAGAATCTCTGTGAAGACTCGCACTGAAGACTCACAGTGAAGACTGAATGAAAACTAACAGTGAAGACCCAGAGTGAAGACGCCCAGTGATGACTCAAAGTGAAGACACTCAGTGAAAACTCACTGTGAAGATTCACAGTGAAGACTTACAGTGAAAAGTCAAAGTGAAGACTCCCAGTGAAGACTCGCAGTGATGACACAAAGAGAAGACTCCCAGTGAAAACTCACTGTAAGGATTCACAGTGAAGACTTGCTGTGAAGACCCTTAATGAAGACTTGCAGTGAAGACTCACAGTGCAGACATTGAGTGGAGATTTGCAGTAAAGATTCCCAGTGAAAACTCACAGTAAAGACTCTCAGTGAAGACTCACACTGAAGACTTGCAGTGAAGACTGAATGAAGACTAACAGTGAAGACACAGAGTGAAGACTCCAAGTGATGACTCAAAGTGAAGACTCTCAGTGAAAACTTGCAGTGAAGACCCTTAGTGAAGATTGCCATGAAGCCTTGCAGGGAAGACACTGAGTGAAGACTCACAGTAAAGACTCTCTGAAGATGCGCAGTGATGACTCTCAGTGAAGACACAGGGATAAGATGCACAGTAAAGACTCTCAGTGAAGATTCTCAATGAAGATGCACAGTAAAGACTCACAGTAAAGACTCACAGTGTAGACTCTTAATGAACACTCACAGTGAAGACTCTCCAGGAAGGCACACAATGAAGACTCTCAGTGATGACTCATGTTGAAGACTCTCAGCAAAGATGCTCAGTGAAGACTCCCAGTGAAGACACAGAGTTAAGACGCAGAGTAAAGACTCTCAGTGAAGACTCAAAGTGAAGACTCTCAGTGAACACTCACAATGAAGACTCTCCAGGAAGACTCACAATACAGACTGACAGTGAAGATGCATACTGAAGACTCACAATGATGACTTGAATTGAAGACTCACAATGACGACTCGAATTGAAGACTCACAATGAAGACTAACAGTGAAGACTGACAATGAAGACTAACAGTGAAGACTCTCAGTGAAGATTCACTGTGAAGACTCAAATGCAGACCCTCAGTGAACACTCTCAGTAAAGACTCTCTGGGAAGACTCCTAGTGAAGACTCTCAGTGACGACTCAGTGACGATTCACAGTGAAGAGTCACAGTGAAGATACAGAGTTAAGATGCACAGTAAAGGCACTCAGTGAAGACTCTCAATGAGGACGCACAGTGAAGAATCACAATAAATACTTGCAGTGAAGACTGTCAGTGAAGACTCAAGTGAAGACTCCCAATGAAGATTCACAATGAAGGCGCATGGTGAAAAATCTCTGTGAAGACTCACACTGAAGACGCACAGTGAAGACTGAATGAAGACGAACAGTGAAGACACAGTTTGAAGGCACTCAGTGAAAACTCACAGTGAAGACTTACAGTGATGACACTCAGTGAAGACTCTCAATGAAGATGCACAGTAAAGACTCAGAGTGAAGACTCTCAGTGAAGACTCTCAGTAAAGACACACTGTGAAGAGTCACGGTCAAGATTCTCAGTGAAGATTCTCTATGAAGAGTGTCAGGGAAGATGCACAGAAAAGCCTCACAGTGAAGACACACAATGAAGATGCACAGTGAAGACGGACAGTGACAACTGACACTGAAGACTCACAGTCAAGACCCTCAGTGAAGACTCACAGTGTGGATTCACAGTGAAGACACAGTGAAGAATCTCAGTGAAGACTGACACTGATGACTCACAGTGAAGACTGAATGAAGACTCATGATGAAGACTCACAATGAACATGCAGAGTGAAGACTCCCAGTGAAAACTCAATGTGAAGGTTCACAAAGAAGACTCTCAGTGAAGACTCACAGTAAAGAATCACAGTGAAAATTGCATTGAAAACACACAGTGAAGCTGCACAGTGATTACTCACAGTGAATACTTTGACTGAAGACTCATAATGAATATTCACAGTGAAGACTCCCAGTGCAGACTCACAGTAAAGAATCACAGTGAAGACTCTCAATGAAAACTTCCAGTGAAGACTCACAGTGAATACTTGCAGTGAAGACTCTCACTGAAGACTCACAATGAAGACTCACAGTGAAGACTCCCAGTGAAGAATCTCCATGAAGACTCACACTGAAGACTCACAGTGAAGACTGAATGAAGACTAACAGTGAAGACACAGTGTGAAGACTCCCAGTGAAGATCACAGTGATGACACAAAGTGAAGTCTCTTAGTGAAAATTCACTGTGAAGATTCACGGTGAAAACTTGCAGCGAAGACCCTTAGTGAAGACACACAATGAAGAGTCACAGTGAAGACTCACAGTAAAAACTCACAATAAAGACTTAAATTGAAGACACACAATGATGACACACAGTGAAGATTCACAGTGAAGACTTGCATTGTAGACTCAGAAAGAAGACTCACAGTGAAGACTCTCAGTGAAAACTCACAGTGAAGACTCTATGAGAAGACTCACAGTGAAGATTATCAGTGACGACACAAAGTGAAGACGCTCAGTGAAGATTCGCAGTGAAGAGTCACAGTGAAGTCTCACAGTGAAGACTGTCAGTGAAGATGCACAGTGAAGACTCTCAGTGAAGACACAGATTTAAGATGCACAGTAAAGACACTCAGTGAAGACTCTCAATGAAGATGCACAGTAAAGACTCACAGTGAAGACTCACTGAAGACTCACACTAAAGACTTTCAGTGAAGAGGCACAGTAAAGACACTCAGTAAAAACTCTCAATGAAGTCACACAGTGAAGACTTACACTGAAGACTCTCAGTGAAGACTCTCAGTAAATACATCCTGTGAAGAGTCACAGTCTAGATTCTCAGGGAAGACCCTCTATGAAGAGTGTCAGGGAAGATGCACAGTAAAGCCTCGCAGTGAAAACTCACAGTGAGGATTCACAGTGAAAACTCACAGTAAAAACTGTCAGTGAAGATGCACAGTGAAGACACACAATTAGGATGCACAGTAAAGACACTCAATGAAGACTCTCATTGAAGACATACAGTAAAGACTCACAGTGAAGACTCTCAGTGAAGAAACACTGTGAAAACTCATAGTGAAGATTCCTAGTGAAGAGTCTCAGTGAAATCTCACAGTAAAGACTGTCAGTGAAGATGCACAGTGAAGACTCTCAATGAAGACACACTGTGAAGAGTCACAGTTAAGATTCTCAGTGAAGACTCTCTATGAAGTCTGTCAGGGAACATGCACAGAAAAGCCTCGCAGTGAAGACTCACAATGAAGATGCACAGTGAAGACGGACAGTGAAGACTGACACTTAAGACTCACAGTAAAGACCCTCAGTGAAGACTCACAGTGAAGAATCTCAGTGATGACTTGAAGTGAAGATTCACAGTGAAGATTGCATTGAAGACTAACAGTGAAGACACACAGTGAAGACTCACAGTGAAGACTCACAATGAATACTCACAGTGAAGACTCACAGTGAAGACTCCCTGTGAAGATTCACAGTAAAGAATCATAATGAAGACTCACAGTGAAGACTCTCAATGAAGACTCACAGTGAACACTCACAGTGAAGACTTCCAGTGAAGACTCCCAGTGAGGAATCACAGTGAAGACTTCCAGTGAGGAATCACAGTGAAGACTCACAGTGAAGACTCACAGTGAAGACTCACAATGAATACTCACAGTGAAGACTCCCAGTGAAGATTCACAGTAAAGAATCATAATGAAGACTCACAGTGAAGACTCTCAATGAAGACTCACAGTGAACACTCACAGTGAAGACTTCCAGTGAAGACTCACAGTGAAGACTTGCAATGAAGACTCTAAGTGAAGACTCACAGTGATGAATCTCCATGAAGACACACACTGAAGACTCACAGTGAAGACTGATTGAAGACTCCCCGTGATGACTCAAAGTGAAGACTCTCAGTGAAGACTCACAATGAAGACTCACAATGAAGACTCACA
>NW_025200252.1:3661-6434 GCF_004010195.1 Chiloscyllium plagiosum | reverse complement strand
AGTGTGACTGCCAGCTGTAACGCTCTCTCTCTCTCCCACGTGCTTTTTCACTCTGACTTTATCCTGTCTCGTCCATCCTGCCCCACACACCACACATTACTCTGACATTATACCAAGTTTTTAAGGAGAGTTTCACATTCAGGGTTTTAATTTCCTCTTTTTGGAGTTCTGTGTGTCAGACACTTAACATGCTTGTGTCAAATCCCAAGGCCCTGATTATTTTCACCACAGGCTTCAAACTTGCATTAAAATGACAGAGCCACAATCAATCTCAGTTAACCAGAGACCTTTAAACATCGAGGGCATCCCAGAGGAGATCAAACCTCAGGCTAACAAATAGACACAACTCACACGGGCCCCATGGTATGCAGCCTGTCGAATAGGCCTCAGGCTGATGTCCGCCACTCCCCTCTGGAGCATAGGTCGATCCAAGGGAAGGATTTCTTGTACTGTCATAGTTTCAAATAACAATTCCTGCAAGGGGTGTGTGGAGAGAGAGGGAGTGAAAAAGGTTACTGGAACTGGAAAGGCGGCTTGGTTTTCAAACATATTACACAGCAAAAGGTTTTCCTTCACACAAAACATTTCTCAGCAAACCCAATTACGATCAAATTGGGAAAAAAAGATCAGGGATTTCAATTATAGACCCAACGGGCAGCATTCAATCTATTGGTTAATTGAAACGCTCGTTGCTTCGATCGCAATGCCGCAGGCTGTCAGAGCACAGCAAGCTCTCACAGGCAGAAACATGTCAGCAGGAAGATCAGCTCGATATTTCTGATGGGGGCTGCTTAAATGTTCAATATTTGTTGCTACTACAGGCACTGACAAAACTGCGACTTCACAATCTCAAATGTCTCTCCCTCACACCCACCTTCTCTGTCTTTCTCCTGCCTCTCTCCCATTTACAGGTTTCTCTCTCACTCTCAATGTAAAGATTCGCAAATTATTACTCTGACATTATAACAATCTTTAAGAGACAGTTTGACATTTAGGATTTTACTTTCCTCTTTGGGAAGTTCTGTCAGTCAGACACTCGCTCTGTGTGGGGACTTGGGGGTTAACAACTTTGTGTCAAATTTGAAGACCTTGGTTACTTTAACCCCAGGCTTCAAACCTGTTTTAAAATGACAGGCCCATAATCTGACAGGACCCAATTAACCAGAGGACTGTTAAAAAACTAGGGACCAACAGATGAAACCAGTCTTTGGGAAAATAAAGGGACACAACCGATGTGGGGCCCCACGGAGTGCGGCCTGTGGAATAGGCCTCAGGATTGTGTTCTCCTCTTGGAGGATGCTCTTTTCAAAGTTCACCTTGCCCAAACTCTCTCTCTCTCTTTGGATTTTCCAAGCGAAAAAAAATTCCATGGGATAAAAGAAACGGGATCAATTAAAAGACAGGGAAAATATTTTTAGAGATGGCACAGCAAGATCNTCCAAGCGAATAAAATTCCATGGGATAAAAGAAACGGGATCAATTAAAAGACAGGGAAAATATTTTAGAGATGGCACAGCAAGATCCCAGGGATTGTCTCTCTCTCTCTCACCAACATCTAAGCATTAAACATGTCAGCCGGAAGTTGTTTTTCAGGTCAGAACTTTTTGAAACCTTTCCAAAATGAGGAGTTGGCTGATGACAAAACTCACTGCGAGCAAAGATGCAATGATGACAATTGATGCACAGCAAGATCCCATGTAGAGGAATGCAGCAGTAGCTAAATCATGATTCCTTTCTACTCTGCAATGCTGGTCAAGTCTTGATTATTTGCTGTAATGCCAGCAACTGAAATTACTGCTGTTTCACCATCTCAAATAGCTCCCCCTCTCTCTCCTCCTGTGGAAGGGGTATTGATACACGCTCTGTGGAATATGTATGGGAACAATCTCGTGGAGCTGCAGCTTGCTCAGGTCTTGGATCTTAGAACACAGAGAAGAAGAGAACTAAGAACAACGCAGCACAGTGACAGGCCGTTCGGCCCGCCAATCGATCAGCTCCCTCAACCTCCTGCATTCTATTGAGAACAGCCCCAGTCTATCCAACGATTCTTCACAGCTAAACTTCCCCCATACCAGGCAACATCCGGGTAAACGTTTTCTGTACCCGCTCCAAAGCATTCACATCCTTCTGTGAACCAGAACTGCACACAGTATCGCAAGTGTGGCCTCACTAAAGTTCTATGATGCTCCAGCGTAACTCATCTATCCATATCCTCAAAGCCCCTTCCAGTGAAGGCAAGCATGCCATAGGCCTTTTTCACTACCTTAAAGGCCTGAGCTGCCACTTTCAATGATCTGTAAACCTGCACACACACATCACTCTGCATGTTAATACTCCTAAGGTTTCTACCATTCACGATTAAATCTACACTTGACCTTTGAAAATGGATCAACTCCCATTTTTCCGGATTAAACTCGAACTTCTGTATCCTCTGACCATCTTCTTCACTATCTGCAATCCCACAATAATATGCAAATCTATTAAATAACCAAACACGATTTCCTCTAAATCGACCATAAACAGCAGAGCTCCCAGCACTGATCCCAGCAGAACACCAATAATCACAACTCTCCATTCCTTAAACCATCCATTCACTGCCCCCTCAGTCTTCCTACTACAGTTCTGTAGTATACATCTTGCCATCTCACCCCTGATATCAAGCTTTTGTACCAGTCTGTCATGAGGAAGACTGAAGTCAATATCGTCGACTTTTCTGTCACCAGTCATCTTCGTCATGTCCTCAATCAACTTAATTCATTAACCGAGGCATGGC
>NW_025200252.1:1820-3237 GCF_004010195.1 Chiloscyllium plagiosum | reverse complement strand
CACAAACAACAAGTGTCACTCCGTACTGAGATTCTACCAGTTCCCAGTGTTGTGAAGGATGGGACTGGCCTCGTTGCCATGCAACGCTCCAAGTAGAATCAAGGAGTCATGGAGCTGATCAGTACCCTTCGGTCCCACTCGTCTATTAAGACCAAATATCCTCAATTAATCCAGTTCCATTTGCACGCATTTCGTCCATTTCCTTCCAAACGCTTCCTATTGAAATATCCATCCTGGTGCCTTTTAAATGTAACAGTACACACATCCACCACTTCCTCTGGCAGCGCATTTCATACACACATCACCATCTGCATGAACAGTTTCCCCCTAAGATGTCTCCCTACTCTTTTCCCTCTCCTTAAACCTATGCCCTCCAGTTCTGGAATCCCCCACACAGGGGAAAGGTCTATAGCTCTTCACCCTCTCCATGCCCCTCTTAATTTTAAAACTTTCTGTCACGTCACCCCTCAGCCTCCGATGCTCCAGGGGAAATAGCCCCAGTCGATTCAGTCTTTCCCAACAGTTCAAACCCTCCAAAACTGGCAACATCCTCATAAATCTTTTCAGAACCCTTTCAAATTTCACAGCATCGTTCCTTCATCAGGAAAACCAGGAGTGAACACAACATTCTAAACGTGGCCTAACCAATGTCCTGTGCAGCCAAAACATGACCTTCCAACTCCTATATTCAATGTTCTGACCAACACAGGAAAGTATACCAAATGCCTTCTTCACTATCCTGTCTACCTGCAACTCCACTATCAAGGAAGTATGAACCTGCACTATTAAGTCCCTTTGTTCAGCAACACTCCACAGGACCATTCCATAAAGTGACCAAGTCCTGCCCTAATTTGCCTTCCCAAAATGCAGCACTTCACATTTATCTAAATTAAAATTCATCTGCCACTCCTCAGCCCAGAGGCCCATCTGATCAAGATCCTGTTGTACTCTGAGGTAAGCATCTTCGCTGTCGACTGCACCTCCAACTTTAACCATCTTCCATTTCGGAACTATGCCTCTTATCTTCGCATCCAAGTCATCTATGTAACTGATTGAACACTGTGGACCCAGCACCGATCCTTGTGCGACACCACTGGTCATAGGCCTCCACACAGAAAAATAACCATCCACCAACACCCTCTGTCTCCTCCCTTTGAGCCAATTCTATAGTGAAATGGCTAGTTCTCCCGATATTCCACATGTTCTTACTTTGCTAAACAGTTTACCATGAGGAACCTTTTCAAGTGCCTCACTGAATTCCATATAGATCACGTCCCCTGCTCTTCTTTCATAAATTCATGTAGATGTATAGCATGGAAACAGACCCTTCGGTCCAACCCGTCCAGGCCGACCAGATATCCCAACTCAATCTAGTCCCAGCTGCCAGCACCCGGCCCATATCCCTCCAAACCCTTCC
>NW_025200252.1:0-1716 GCF_004010195.1 Chiloscyllium plagiosum | reverse complement strand
TCCATTCTCTTCATGATTATATAAAGTTCGACAAGGTCACCCCCCAGCCTCTGACACTCCAGGGAAAACCGCCCCAGCCGAGTCAGCCTCTCCTTGTCGCTCAAATCGTCCAACCCTGGCAACATCCTTGTACATCTTTTCTGAATGCTTTCAAGTTTCAGAACATTCTTCCAATAGGAGGGAGGCCAGAATTGCACATAATATTCCAAAAGCGGCCTAACCAAAGTCCTGAACAGCCCCAATATGTTCTCGAAACTCCTATATTCCATGCTTTGGCCAATGAAGGAAAGCATGCCAAATGCCTTCTCATCAATCATCTTCAAAAATTCTTCAAAACATCAAGACAATGTTGACACGAATTCCCATGCACACAACCATGTTGCCTATCCCGAATCATTCCTTGCCTTTCCAAATACATGGAAGTGCTTTCCATCAGGATTCACTCCAACAACCTTCCCTACCCTGATGTCAGACTCACCGGTCTATCGTTCCCTGGGTTTTCCTTCCTATCTTTCCCATCCATGTTAACCAAACCCCAGTCTTGCGGCACCTCACCTGTTGCTATCGATGATACGAATATCTCAGCAACTGGCCAAGAAATTACTTCCCTAGCTTCCCACGTGTGTCCGTGTCGATGTGTGCGTATATAGGTGTGTGTGTGTGTGTATAGTGCAATGGTGGACATCTGTAGTGTGCCATGAGCACAAGTTCCCGGTTGAGGCCCTCACTATGGGTACCGAACTAAGCTATCAGCCTCTGCTCGGCCACCATTCGCTGCTGCCTGTCCCGAAGTCCGCCTTGGAGGATGGTCATCCAAATGTCTGAGGTCAAATGTCCTGGACCGCTGAAGTATTCCCCAACTGGGAGGGAACACTCCTGTCTGTGTAATTAAATAAACACTACTTTTTTTTAATGAGGAAAGTAGGGTTTTGTGTCCAATTCTATTGTCGGAATCGAGTACTTCATCTGAAGAAGTACTTTTATACTGATCTCTCCACTGGAAGCATAACCTTCCCGCAAAATCAGCGATAATGTGCACTTTACTCAAAGACACAACCCAGCTGACATCTGTCAAGTGGACAACCTGACAGTTAAGCCTTGCCTCCCCACTGCTCCTGATAATGTGACAGTCTGTAGTTTGGTTCACTTGCATTTAAATCAAAGGTTTAACGGTTTCATCATTAGTAAAAAAAATTGAGTTTCAATCATGAGCAAAAGCTCAACAGGATCTGATCATGGAATCTAGGGGAAGGTAAAGATTGTTGTTAATTAAATGAAGACGAGCGTAAAGCTGATGTTGGGTGGAAGAGGTATCTTATAGTACAGTGGTAGTGTCCCTGCACATGCTCCAGAGCTGTGCATTAACATCTCAGAACAGGTTGATTTTTTCAAAATAAGTTATTTTTTTATGAGAATATATATATATATATATAAAGCAGACGTTAAGGCCTGCGCCTGGTGCTTAGGAACACTTTTGTATTCAGTAATTCAGGATTAACAAAATAATGCAGTAAGCGAAAACAATATGAAATTAAACTGGTGTGAGACCTAAACAAGTGTTTGAAATAGGTTTCTAGAGATAAAGCAAAAGATAATCAGAAAAGACTGTTATGTACCGACAACTGGCAGAGGCAGGAAAAGTTGCAATTGGGACGCTGTGAAAAACAGAGAAAAAAGATGATATTTTGGGTCTGTCTTCTGAGAGGAACATTCACT
>NW_025200251.1:0-6434 GCF_004010195.1 Chiloscyllium plagiosum | reverse complement strand
TACTCCTTATAAGCATGGTGTATTGGATACGTCTGATTTCATATTTTGGAAGTCAGTCTCATTTATTTCTCCAGATTTCTGAAGTTTTTTTTCAGTAGGGCTGCGATCTCGTTCTCCAGTTATGAGGTCACGTCTCCCACCACTTGTTGGTAAACGTTGGTATTTGTAAATAGTGTGTTGGATTTTTCAATGTATTTTCTTCGATTTAGAATAACTGTTAAGCATCCTTTGTCTGCAAGTAGGATAACAGTGTTTTCTTTTAGTCTTTCCAGTGTTTTCCTTTCTTGTGTATCAAGTGTGCTTCCTTCCTTTTTACCGCTTAATGTGTGTGTGACTACCTGTCTGATGGTTTGCTGGGTTTCTGCTGTGAGTTCGATGTCTTTCCGTATTGTTTCTAATACTGATAAGGACTCTTTCTTGTCCGCATTCTGGCAGTTATAATTTTATCCTCACACTAAACAGCTTTTTCAGTGTCTGTAAGGGTCTGTCACTCAAGTTTTAAACATACCTGTGTGTTACTTAGTGTAAATTTGTCCAGTTTTCTTCTGGATGCCTACTTTAGTTTACATTTTCTGTGTTTGTCGCTGTCTAATATTTATGGATTGTTGTCCTGTATTCATGGTCTGTTGCATGAGTGGGTAATGATTTGTAGAGCAAACGTTCCCTGTTGTATTTGCGGAGACTGTTGTGGGCATCTTTAATCATTTCTTTGAGCATTCTCTGGCCGTTTTGCTCTGCTGGGGTGTTAAGGGGAAGTTTTCATTTAAGGCATTTCGGCAGTACACGTTTTTTGAGACATTCGTGCAGGAAGTACAGCTCTTCGAAGTTGGCACTCTATCGGCTAGCATTTATTTCCCATTTTCTGACCACTTTTAGCGCATTGCGACTAGAGTTCTTCGCGATATTTGAGAAGAGTTCTGGCTACGTTTGAGGAATTGGAAGGAGTATTGCTCACTGACCTGGAATGTTCATTTCCTGACGGTTCGTTAAACTACTAGGAAACATATTATTTGGCCTCACGTGAAGCATTGCTGCAATTCCTGCTTTCCATTGATATACTGTTTTAGAGTCATAGAGATGTACAACCTTGAAACAGACCCTTCAGTCCAACCTGTCCATGCTGACCAGATACTCCAAACCAATCTAGTCCTACCTGCTAGCACCCGGCCCATATTCCTCCAAACACTTTATATTCATAGATCCATCCAAATGCATCTTAAATGTTGCAATTGTACCAGCCTCCACCACATCCTCTGGCAGCTCATTCCATACATGTACCACCCTCTGGGTGGAAAAGTTGCCCCTTATGTTTCTTTTATATATTTCCCCTCTGACCCAAATCTATGCCCTCTAGTTCTGGACTCCCCGTCCCCAGGAAAAATACTTTGCCAATATATCCTTTCCATGCACCTCACAGTTTTGTAAACCTCTAGACGGTCACCACTCAGCCACCGATGCTCCAGTGAAAGCAGCCTCAGCTGGTTCAGCCTCTCCCTGTAGCTCAAATCCTCCAACCCTGGCAACATCCTGGTAAATCTTTTCTGAACATTTTCAAGTTTCACAACATCATTCCTACAGGAAGGATAACAGAATTGCACGCAATGTTACAACAGTGGATTAACCAATGTCCTGCACAGCCGCAACATGAACTCCCAATTGCAATACTCTTTCCAATAAAGGAAAGCATACAGAACGCCTTCTTCACTATCCTACCTATATTCAATTCCACTGTCAAGGAACTGTGAAACTGCACTCCAAGGTCTCTTTGTGCGACAACACTCCTTAGGACCTTACTATTAAGTGTATAAGTCCTGCTAAGGTTTGCTTTCCCAATATAAAGCACCTCATATTTATCCGAATTAAACTCTATCTGCCACTTCTCATCCATTGGCCCATCTGGTCCAGATCCTGTTGTAATCTGAGATAACTCTCTTAGCTGTCTACTGCACCTCCAATTTTGGTGTCATCTGCAAACTTACTGCCTGTACCTCTTATGCTCGCATCCCAATCATTTATGTAAATGACAAAAAGTAGAGGACCCAACACCGATCCTTGTGGTACTCCACTGGTCCCAGGCCTCCAGTCTGTAAAGCAACACTCCACCACCACCCTGTGTCTTCTACCTTTGAAGCCGTTCTCTATCCAAATGGCTGGTTCCCCCTGTATTCCATATATATTTGTGTTTCTTTGGTTGGTGATGTCATCCCATGATGCACAAACGAAGCTGCATTAAAACATTATTTCAACGAGCCATCACATTCTGCAGCACAGAGGCACTACGCACAGCGGAGGGAAATCATCTGTACGTGTATTTTAAAATAATGGGTACCCAATGAGCACAGTCCGCCGATATCTCGGCAAAAAACCCAAACAAGCAGACAAGACTTGTGCGAAGATTTGTAGCTCGGGTGCTCGTTGTTGTGGTTCTGTTCACCGAGCTGGGAAATTATGTGGCAGGCGTTTCGTCCCCTGTCTAGGTGACATCCTCAGTGCTTGGGAACCCTCCTGTGAAGAGCTCCTGTGATCCTTTCTCCGACATTTATAGTGGTTTGAATATACCGCTTCCGGTTGTCAGTTCCAGCTGTCCACTACAGTGGCGGGTATCTTCGGTCCAGGTCGATGTGCTTGTTGATTGAATCAGTGGATGAGTACCATGCCTCTATAAATTCACTGAACAGCCAGGCACTCATCCATTGATTCAGTCAACAAGCACATCGACCTGGACCCTATATACCGCCATTGCAGCGGACAGCTGGAACTGACAACCGGAAGCGGCAGATTCTAATCACTATAAATTCCGTAGAAAAGATCACAGAAGCGCTTAACAGGAGGCGCCTAGACTGAGGATGTCACCTAGACAGGGGACGGAACGTCTGCAACACTTTCCCAGCTCGGCAAACAGAACCACAACAAGCAGACAAAACACTTACAGAAACCCTCAACGCTCTCCCATATCAAAGGCATCTCGGACATGACTGCTAGACTCTTCAGTCCCCTTGCCATCATGGTAGCCCACAAACTGACGAACACACACTAAGACAGCAGCTAATGAAAATGGAATATCCAATACAGACATCAACCAAATCAAATCTTATTTGCAAAATTATGTGCAAGGACTGTAACAAACACTACACTGGACAAACAGGCAGAAAACTAGCCACCAGGGTGCATGAAAACAAATTAGCCACAAAACGATATGAACCTCACTCACTTATACCCGTACATACAGATAATGAAGGACATGACTGCGACTGGGACAATACATCCATCCTTGGACAAGCCAAACAAAGAAACACAGGAGAATTCCTAGACGCATGGCTGGCGAACCGGAACTCTGTCAACAAACACATCTGGTTAGATCCAGTTTACCATCACCTGAGAAACTGAACAGGAAGTGACTTCACCACAGGAAATGAAATCACCATAGTAAATGACATCAACAACCCAAAGATATAAACAGGAAGCAGGAATTATCAGAAGTGCTTCGCCTGAGGCCTGTTTCCTCCTCAAACAGGTATGTCGTTCCATATTTCTAAAAGTTCCAGCAGCCTGTACACCCATCCCCTTTTCTACACTCCTGCCTGTTTCTGTAAGCTCCTCCGGAATAAAAATTGGTTACCCGTTGTTTAATGAGTACGTCTTTACCCACTCATGCAACGGACCATGAGTGGACAGACACATACAACAAATCATAGATTTTAGACAGCGACAAACACAGAAAATGAAAATAAGAGACCTGCATAATAAAGTAGACAAATTTACACAATGTACCAACGTTAAGAACACAGAAGCATGAATAAAACACTTATCTGACCAAACCTTAATAGACAGTAAAAAAGCTGTTCAGTATGGGGATTAAACTATAACTGCCAGGATGCGAATAACAAAGATTCTGAGCAGCATTAGAAACAAAACTAAAAGACAACCAACTCACAGAAGAAACCCAGCAAACAATCAGGCAGGTTGTTTCACCAACATAAAGCATTAAAAAGGAAGGATAGCACTGGAAAGACAGAAAATTGTTAAAAACATTGTTTTCCTGCCTGCAAAAAAATGGACGCTTGACAGTCATTCCAAATGGAAGAGATTACATTGAAAAAGCGAACACACGGTGTGGGCGGCACGGTGGCACAGTGGCACAGTGGTTAGCACTACTGCCTCACAGCGCCTGAGACCCGGGTTCAATTTCCGCCTCAGGCGACTAACTGTGTGGAGTCTGCACGTTCTCCCCGTGTCTGCGTGGGTTTCCTCCGGGTGCTCCGGTTTCCTCCCACAGTCCAAAGATGTGCAGGTTAGGTGAATTGGCCATGCTAAATTGCCCATAGTGTTAGGTAAGGGGTAAATGTAAGGGTATAGGTGCGTTGCGCTTCGGCGGGTCGGTGTGGACTTGTTGGGCCGAAGGGCCTGTTTCCACACTGTAATGTAATCTAATCTGTAATCTATAATCTATAAAAAAAACTATTTGCAGATGCCAACACTTACCAACAAATGTCATTAGACTCGACACCACTGATAGATAACCGAATCACAGCCTTACTAATAAACTTCAGAAATCTGCAAAAATAAATAAGACTGACTTCCAAAAAATGAAAACAGACGGATCCATCACAACACACTTTTACGGATTACCCAAAATTCACAAACGAGGATCCCTCCTCCAAGCCATAGTCTCGCTACCGGGTACCCGACCTTACAGATTGCCAAGGAGCTACACCAAATACTAAATCACTTAGTAGAAGACTCTCGCCACTCCATCCACTCAACCAGAATTCCTGAAGACCATCAAAGACACTAAGATAAACGAGAATTAAATAATGGTCTCCTTTCATGTAACAAACTTATTTACATCAATCAACATTAACCCGGACAAGGAAACACTGACTATACTATGAGAAGACGCAAAGACACATACACTGAACACTACTAACTTCAACAAGTTAAGAGTCATCAAGCTAGTAGACCTTTACCTTAGCACACACTTCACGTTCAACAACAACACCTCGAGACAAACCAACGGAACACCCATGGATCTCAGATATCAGCATTCTCCGCAGAGGCAGTCATGCAGAGATTAGCAAAAACCAGCTCTGCTAACCATACAACCCTAACTCTGGGTCGGCTACGTGAATGACATATTTGTCATCACGAAAGAAAACAAATTAGAGGAAACTTTCAAGACCATCAATAGTACCCTTCCTGGCAGAAAACTCACAAAAGATGAGGAAAACAACAACAAACTCCCTTTCCTAGTTGTCACAATCGAGGGAAGAGCCAATGGTTAACTTCAAACCAGCGTCCTCAGAAAATAACACATACTGAGCAAATATTGAACGACAGAAACAATCATCCCAACATCCATGTAAGAAGCTGAATCAAAACAGTATTTCAACGAGCCAATGCACACTGCAGCACAGAGGAACTACCCACAGCAGAGGAAAATCACGTATACCGTGTACTCAAAAAGCATGAGTAACCAATGAACACAATCCTCCACTATCTTAGCAACAAATCCAAACAAGCAGACAAAACATGTCCAGAAACCTTAGCAACTCTCCCCTGCATCAAAGATATCTCATAAATGACTGACAGACTACTCAGACCCTTTGGCCTCAAGGTAGGCCACAATGTCAACAGCACACTAAAACAGCGGCTAATGAACTTGAAAGACCTTATACACACAACAAGCAAATCTAATCTCATTTACAAATTACCGGGCAAGGACTATAACATGACTACATTGGACAAACAGGCAGAAAACTGGTCACCGGGATACATGAACACCAACTAGCCACAAAACGACATGATCCTCTCTCACTATTATCCTTAAATAGAGAAAAGAAAGGACACCACTTCGACAGGGACAACACATCCATCTTAGGACAAGCCAAACAAAGACACGCATGAGAATCCCGAGAGGCATGGCATTCGAATCGGAAGTCTAACAACAACCATATAGAGATAGACTTTTTATTCCCCCCTCCCCCGAGAAAAAGAATAGGAAGTGGCTTACCAAAGGAAATGACATCACTAACCCGAAGAAATTCAAACATGCGAATAGAAAGCAGGAATTTTCAGCAGTGCTTCACCTGAGGCACACTGAAGATGCTGCCTAGTAGGGTGACAAAACGTCTGGCAATGAACCGTTCAGCTATGCGAGCAAACCTCCATTATTAGCTTATGCAGAATACTTTGTGCTGTGTCAGGTAGTCCTTCTAGCTTTTAAAACTTTAAAGGACAGGACACACACATTGATAAAACCTGTCCCTTATGAAAAATGTACCATCATAATGAAAAGATCGCTACATGTTTTCTCAATTCTTTCTAGTCACTACCCTAAAATACCGATAAATTTGATCTATGTTCACATTAACTTCTTCCCATATCACAGTGTGTCTGTGTGCATGTGTGTGGGTGTGTGGGTGTCTTTCAAACAT
>NW_025200250.1:0-6433 GCF_004010195.1 Chiloscyllium plagiosum | reverse complement strand
CATCAGTGACCCCTCCTCTAGGAACCGCCCACCAAACTCCCTGCCAAAACTCAATCCCACTTCAACATCCCTCTGACAGATCCCCTCCCACTGCAGTCTGATCGGATCCCCTCTCGGGACCCCTCCAGACTGGGTGCCCAAACCCCCGCCTCCTCAGCCTCATCTCCAGATGTGATCACCCTGGCTCTGCAGTCAGAACAGGCCCGACCACCTGGTGCTTGACTCCGACTAGCCCTCCCTAAATCCCCGGATCTGAACTCATTCCCCCCCCACCTACCTCCAGCTCTGACTGGACCAACCTGACCCCTCGAGCCCTAATACCCTCACCAGCCAGACCACACCCTATCTTACTGTCAAACCGACCCAACTTGACCAGAGCCCCCTGGGCCTGACAGAACATGATTGGACACTCACCTTTCCACACAGGACCACGCTCACTCATACCCACCTCTGCTGGACGTATATTCCCTCAGGGCCAACACCCATCGTCCCCACCCTACCCCATGCTGGACCCACATTCTCTCACCCATCATGACTTCCCTAAACAATGCATCACTTACCTGTCCGGCTTTCCACCTTGCTACCTTACCTCCTTCCCACAGCAACCTATCAACTGGACACCCTACCCAGTTGGCACCCTAACCCCTCCTCATTTGGCATCCAACACAGCTGGCACACTGCACCCAGGTGTAAGTGAGGACTGAAGATGCTGGAGATCAGAGTCAAGATTAGAATGGTGCTGGAGAAGCACAGCAGGTCAGACAGCATCCGAGGAGCAGGAAAATCAGCCTTTCGGGCAGGAGTCCTTCGTCAGGAATACGGTCGTAAACAAAGATTTTCACTGTACTTAGGTGCACATGACAATAAATCAATCAATGAATCAATTGTGAACACTACACCCACCCAAGCTGATGACGCCATGCCCAGCCAGCATACCACTTTCCTGGTATCTGACCCAACTTTCACTGTCACCATCTCGTAGCCCACCTCCCAGCGCCCTCAGCTCGCATGCACCTTCCCTATTTCCCTCTGACAGTAGCTGTCAAAGTGGCCATTGAGATCTTTACATTTCAGAATGCAGCAATTGACTGCTGTGAAAAGGGGAAGTGTGTTGTCTCCCTCTGACAGTCCTGCACTACAAGAGAACTATCAGAATGGAAGCACGGTTTGATTGATTCATTGATTGATTTATTGTCACGTGCACCTAAGTTCAGTGAAACCTTTTGCTTATGAGAAGTACAGGCAGATCATAGAAAGGACGTACAGATCATAGAGTGTAGACAGAGGCATATAGGTGTGTGTGCTAGGCAAGATCAGCGTTATTTGAAGCTTCCAAAGGAGACTGAAATAACTGTATCTCATCACCAAGTCACCCTTTATTTACTTGCACATGGTACACTGTCTATGGCCAGCCAGCTCAGAGGCAGTTCCCTGCACTAAGGAGATTCTAAATCCCCTGTTTAAGTCTTTTTAAAATTGAATTCAATGGCTGGATTCAAACCCAGGTCCCATTAATCTGGGTTTCTGGATTAATAAGCAAGCGATAATTACACTAAGCCAACACCTCCCTATTCCCTGTTCATGTTGGTCAGCCAGGGTGTCCTGATTGGTCTAGGTTAACAACCCCAATCAAGGACCTTGTAGTCAACAAGATCCACCTGGTTACAATCACTACAGAGACCTTAGCGGAATTTCCTCACAGAAATGCAGAGCTCCCTGTTTTTATTTAAAAAAAGGCCAGGGATGGCCATCTGTGTGGAAAACCTGGCCTTTAGCACCTCTGAACCTAGGAAATTGCACAGCAGTATAAAATAAGCAATTGTCTACATCAAGTCATTTGACAATTAAAGACAGATAGGTACAGAATCTCTCTGGTGGCCCTCATACATTCTCTTGTGTGGCCTCTTTACAGGCCGTAAATGAGGGTGGTAGTCAATTTAATCATTGGCTGACGAAAATACATTGGAAACTTGGTGATTAAACCTTCACATCATGACTGACTTGAAATCAGTACAGGTGATGGCCTAGTGGTATTATCACTTGACTGATAAAATTTTTGCTATAAATTCTGTCTTAGGATTGAGCCCTCCACTATCACCTGATGAAGGAGCGTCGCTCCGAAAGCTAGTGTGCTTCCAATTAAACCTGTTGGACTATAACCTGGTGTTGTGTGATTTTTAACTTTGCACACCCTAGTCCAACACCGGCATCTCCAAATCATGACTGCCCTTAAAGGAAACTGCTATGTTTATTTGGTGTGGCCTACATGTGACTCCAGACTCACAGGTTGACTCTTAGACTGCTGTCTGGGCAATAAATGTTGGCCTTGCCAGTGACTCTCATGAATGAATTGTTTTTTTTAAAAAATCAATAGAATAAAAGATTTTTCCTTGACGTAATTAGCAAACATTTTTTAACATTAAATCCTAAGTTTCATTATAATGTGATGATGATAAATCATTTTTGACAGATTAACAGGTCTTCTCTTGCTATGTTAGCATTTCTATAAAACTGTTTAAGAACTCTCAAAGATGATGAACAGCAATCCTCCACTGAACTCTACAGCTCCTACCTCAGTGAGTAAGTGATAGGTTAGATTCCTGGTTGAGTGCGCTGTTATGTTAAACCCTTCCAAAATGTTGAGAGCTGCAATAAGTGCAGGTCCTGCATGTGGGGCTGGAGCAGTGAGCACAAAGTGACCTGTAAAACAGCAGATTGTAAACTGTAGCTTTACAAAAAAAAAGCATGCTGCTTTTATGTAGCACCCTTCATGACCAGCAGACAGATCAAAGTGCTTCAAAGCCAATGAACTATTTTTAAAGTGTAGCTACTGTCATAATGTAAACTATAATACAATGCAATAATCAGAATCCACTTGTCAAACAGTTTTTTTAAACAAATAAAAACCTTGGAAGGGGATGATGGTGGCTTAGTGGTATTGTTGCCGTACTATTAACTCAGACAGGTAATATTCTGGGAACATGGGTTCAAATTCTGCTGTGTCAGATGATAGAATTTGAATTTAGTAAAAATCTGGAATTAAGAGTCTAATGATACCCATGAAACCATTGTTAACTGTCAGGAAAAAAAATGGTTCACTAATGTTCTTCAAGAAAGAAAATCTGCCATCCTTACTTGGTCTGGCCTACATGTGACTCCAGACCCACAGCCATATGGCTGACTCTTAATGCCCTCTGGGCAATTAGGGATAGACAATAAATGCTGGCATAGCTAGTGATGCCCACATTCCCTGAATGAATAAGAAAAGTTATTTTCCTTTCCCATTGGTACTTCTTGCCAATTGTCCTAATGAGCTCAAGGTGAAAAGCTTTAACAAAATGGGTGTTCTTATTTTCTTCCAGCAACAGAGGTGTTGGTGCCAACAGTTAGTCCAAGCTAACACCACAGTGCCTTAAGAAATCTGATCCCGCACTTCAAATACAGAGACATGAAATTTCTGAACTTTACTTTCAGATTTAATTTGTCCCTCCCAATTTATTCACAGAGATCCATTCAGACCTTGGTATGATCCTTCAACAGGCTTCTCAACAATCACGCTGTAATTAGCAAAATCCTCCACAGAGAGTACTCCACCTTTACTCTGAACCTGGAGGTAAAGAAAAGTAAATTGAGTCAGTGTTAAGCGCTCCAACATATCCAACTCACTATGATGGACACCCATTCTGTCTATTGTACGTGAACCCTGAAGAAGAAAATTCAGAACTACAGTAAAAAAAACTGGCATCCAAGTTCATTGGGTAGTAGACATGGAAAAAGGAATGTTTGCCTTTTAAAGTTAAAAGTAAGGAAGTTTTACTGAAACCATACAAGGCATTATATAGACCATAGCTGGAATACAGTGAAGAGTTTGTATCTACTACTATACTAGTACTAGCAGTCTGGAGAAGGTTCATTAGGCTGTTCCCAGGTATGGACAGATTATCTTATAAGGAGAAGTTGAGTAGGTTATAGAATCATAGAGATGTACAGCACGAAAACAGACTCTTTGGTCCAACTCATCCATGCCAACCAGATATCTAAATTTATCTAGTCCCATTTGGCCTATATCCCTCTAAATCCTTCCTATTCATATATCCATCCAGATGGCTTTTAAATGCTGTCATTGTACCAGCCTCCACCACCTCTTCTTGCAATTCGTTTCATACACCCATCACTCTCTGCATGAAAATGTTGCCCCTTAGGTCCCTTTTAAATCTTGCCCCTCTCACCTTAAACCCTTGCCCTCTAGTTTTGGACTTCCTTAACCTGGCGAAAAAGACTATGGCTATTCACCCTATCCTCATGAATTATGTAAACTTCTATAAAGTCACCTTGGGCCTGTGCTTGTTGGAATATAGAAGAATGAGAGGAGACCTTATTAAAAAATACAAGGTTCTTAGGGGACTTGGTCGGGTAGATGCAGATAGGTTGTTTCCCCTTGTCCCTTTCTAGAACAAGAGCGCATATTCTCAGAATAAAGGGTCACTAATTTAAGACAGAGATGAGGAAGAATTTCTTCTCTCAGGGGCAATGAATTTGTAGAATTCTTTACCACACAGGGCTGTTGAGACTGGGTTATTAAGTATATTCAGGGCTATGACAGACAGATTTTTGATCAGTAAAGGAATCAAGGAATACGGGGAAAAGCCAGGAAAGAGGAGTTGAGGATTTTCAGATCTGACATGATCCCATTGAAAGCAGAGCAGTCTCAGTCAGCTGGATGACCTACTTCTCATCAAATGCAGAGCAGACTCAATGGGCTGAATGGCCTACTTTTGCTCCTATGTGTTAGGGTCTTATGTACTTTATTGAAAACCGTAATGTTAGCTGTAGAAGTAACACTTTAAAATCAGATGGTCACAGTATTTATCCAATAGCTAGACACAATAGTAACTGATCAATAGTGAATCATGGAGTCTATTATGTTGTTGGTTCTACCCATTGATTCAGTCCATAAGAACCTATTCCATAGGATCCTACTTCAGTAATATCTCATCAAGCCACTTGCCACAGATGGATCTGACCATGACATTGTCAGAAAGAGTGTCCGCCACACAGTCCTAGTGCAGCTGAAGTCCTGACTCCACATTGAGGATATCTTCCATCCTGTTCCATGAACTATCACCATGCTAAATGGGATGAACTTTCAGCAAATCTAGTAATTAAAGACTGGGTATACATGAGATGCAGTGTGCCATCTGCAGCAGTAGAATTGTATTCCAACACAACATGCAACCTCATGACCAGGGTTATCTCCCACTTTAGCATTACCATCAAGCCAGCAGATCAACCCTGGTTCAATGAATAGCAGCAGACATAACAATAATGTGTCAACTTGATGAAGTTACAAATCAGGATTACCTGGGTGCCAAACAGCATAAGCAGCAAGTGATAGGCACGGCTAGAGAATTCCACAACCAACGGATAATAGCTAAGCATTCCAATCCTGCTATACCCAATCATGAATGGTGGTGGACAATTAAACAACTCACTGAAGGAGGCAGTGGCTCCATAAACCTCCACCTTCAATGATAGGGGAGCCCATCAGATCAGTACAAAAGGTAAGGATGAAGCATTTGCGATGATATTTAACTATCATTGCCAAGAGGATGATCCATCTCATATCTCCAGAGGTCTCTCATCATCACAGATGTTAGTCTTCAGCTGATTTGATTTACTCCATGTGATAACAAGAAACATTGTGGAGGTACAGGATACTGACTTGCAAAATTTGTGGGCCCTGTCAACATCTGGCAATAGTACTTAAGGCCTTTGGTCTCCACAACTTGCTACACTCCTAGTCAAGTTATTCCAGTTCAGTTACAACACGGGCATCTACCTGACAATGTGGAAAACTGTCCAGGTACATCTTGTGCACAAAATCCATTTTCAGCAGTTTCATCAATTCTTCCCTCCATCACAAGGTTAAAGTGGGACGTTCATTGATGATTGCACAATGTCCGGCATCATTTGCAACTCCTCAGATACTGAATTTAAATGTAGCAAAACCTGGACAATATCCAGGTCTGGGCCGACAAGTGGCAAGTATGTTTGCATAGAAACAAGTACCAGGCAATGACCATCTCAAATAAGAGAGAATTATCATCAATGAATTCCCACTATCAACATCCTGGGGGTCATCACTGACCAGAAACTGAACTCAACAGGCCATGTAAATAATTTAGCTGTAAGAGCAGGTCAGAGGCTTGGAATCCTGCACTGAGTGACTCACCTCCTGACTCCATAAAACCTGTCCACCATCATAAGACACAGGTCAGGAGTTTGATGAAATACTCCTTGTTTGCCTGGATGAATGCTTTTTCAACAAGAAACTTGCCACTTGCCTGGCACATCCATAAACATCCACTCCCTCCATCACCAACACTCAGTACCAGCATTCTGTACCATCTACACGATGCAGTGCAGAAATTCA
>NW_025200249.1:0-6432 GCF_004010195.1 Chiloscyllium plagiosum | reverse complement strand
GGATGTGCAGGTTAGGGTGGATTGGCCATGCTACATTGTCCCGTAGTGACCAGGGATGTGCAGGTTAGGGTGGATTGGCCATGCTCAATTGTCCTGTCGTGCCCAGGGATGTGCAGGTTAGGGTGGATTGGCCATGCTAAACTGTCCCATAGTGCCCAGAGATGGGCAGGTAAGGGTGGATAGGCCATGCTAAATTGTCCCATAGTGTCCAGAGATGGGCAGGTAAGGGTGGATAGGCCATGCTAAATTGTCCCATAGTGTCCAGGGTTGTGCAGGTTAGGATGGATTGGCCATGTTTAATTGTCCCATCGTGTCCAGGGATGTGCACGTTAGTGTGGATTGGCCATGCTAAATTGTCCTGTCGTGCCCAGGGATGTGCAGGTTAGGGTGGAATGGCCATGCTAAACTGTCCCATAGTGCCCAGGGATGTGCAGGTTAGGGTGGACTGGCCATGCTAAATTGTCCCACAGTGGCCAGGGATGTACAGGTCAGGGTGGCTTGGCCATGCTAAATTGTCCCGTAGTGCCCAGAGATGTGTAGGCTAGGGTTGATTGGCCATGCTAAATTGTCCTGTCGTGCCCAGGGATGTGTTGGTTAGGGGGGATTGGCCATGTTAAATTGTCCCATAGTGGCCAGGGATGTACAGGTTAGAGTGGATTGACCATGCTAAATTGTCCCGTAGTGCCCAGAGATGTGCAGTTTAGGGTGGATTGGCCATGCTAACTTGTCCCATAGTGCCCAGGGATGTGCAGGTTAGGGTGGATTGGCCATGCTAAGTTGTCCCATAGTGTCCAGGGATGTGCACGTTAGTGTGGATTGGCCATGCTAAATTGTCCCATAGTGTCCAGGGATGTGCATGTTAGGGTAGATTGGCCATGCTAGATTGACCCATAGTGCCCAGGGATGTGTAGGTTAGGGTGGATAGGCCATGCTAAATTGTCCCATAGTGTCCAGGGATGTGCAGGTTAGGGTGAATTGGCCATGCTAAATTGTCCCATAGTGCCCTGGGATGTGTTGTTTAGGCTGGACAGGCCATGCTAAATTGTCCCATAGTGTCCAGGGTTGTGCCGGTTAGGATGGATTGGCCATGTTTAATTGTCCCATCGTGTCCAGGGATGTGCACGTTAGTGTGGATTGGCCATGCTAAATTGTCCCATAGTGTCCAGGGATGTGCAGGTTAGGGTGGTTTGGCCATGCTAAATTGGACCGTAGTGCCCAGGGATGTCCAGGTTAGGGTGGATTGGCCATGCTAAATTGTCCTGTCGTGCCCAGGGATGTGCAGGTTAGGGTGGATTGGCCATGCTAAACTGTCCCATAGTGCCCAGAGATGGGCAGGTTAGGGTTGATAGGCCATGCTTAATTGTCCCATAGTGTGCAGGGATGTGCACTTTAGTGTGGATTGGCCATGCTAAATTGTCCCATTGTGTCCAGGGTTGTGCAGGTTAGGATGGATTGGCCATGTTTAATTGTCCCAGCGTGTCCAGGGATGTGCACGTCAGTGTGGATTGGCCATGCTAAATTGTCCCGTCGTGCCCAGGGATGTGCAGGTTAGGGTGGATTGGCCATGCTAAATTGTCCTGTCGTGCCCAGGGATGTGCAGGTTAGGGTGGATTGGCCATGCTAAATTGTCCCGTAGTGTCCAGGGCTGGATAGGCCATGCTAAATTGTCCCGTAGTATCCAGGGATGTGCATGTTAGTGTGGATTGGCCATGCTAAATTGTCCAATAGTGCCCCAGGGATGTGCAGGTTCGGCTGGATAGGCCATGCTAAATTGTCCCGTAGTATCCAGGGATGTGCATGTTAGTGTGGATTGGCCATGCTAAATTGTCCAATAGTGCCCCAGGGATGTGCAGGTTCGGCTGGATAGGCCATGCTAAATTGTCCCGTAGTATCCAGGGATGTGCATGTTAGTGTGGATTGGCCATGCTAAATTGTCCAATAGTGCCCCAGGGATGTGCAGGTTCGGCTGGATAGGCCATGCTAAATTGTCCCGTAGTATCCAGGGATGTGCATGTTAGTGTGGATTGGCCATGCTAAATTGTCCAATAGTGCCCCAGGGATGTGCAGGTTCGGCTGGATAGGCCATGCTAAATTGTCCCGTAGTATCCAGGGATGTGCATGTTAGTGTGGATTGGCCATGCTAAATTGTCCAATAGTGCCCCAGGGATGTGCAGGTTCGGCTGGATAGGCCATGCTAAATTGTCCCGTAGTATCCAGGGATGTGCATGTTAGTGTGGATTGGCCATGCTAAATTGTCCAATAGTGCCCCAGGGATGTGCAGGTTCGGCTGGATAGGCCATGCTAAATTGTCCCGTAGTATCCAGGGATGTGCATGTTAGTGTGGATTGGCCATGCTAAATTGTCCAATAGTGCCCCAGGGATGTGCAGGTTCGGCTGGATAGGCCATGCTAAATTGTCCCGTAGTATCCAGGGATGTGCATGTTAGTGTGGATTGGCCATGCTAAATTGTCCAATAGTGCCCCAGGGATGTGCAGGTTCGGCTGGATAGGCCATGCTAAATTGTCCCGTAGTATCCAGGGATGTGCATGTTAGTGTGGATTGGCCATGCTAAATTGTCCAATAGTGCCCCAGGGATGTGCAGGTTCGGCTGGATAGGCCATGCTAAATTGTCCCGTAGTATCCAGGGATGTGCATGTTAGTGTGGATTGGCCATGCTAAATTGTCCAATAGTGCCCCAGGGATGTGCAGGTTCGGCTGGATAGGCCATGCTAAATTGTCCCGTAGTATCCAGGGATGTGCATGTTAGTGTGGATTGGCCATGCTAAATTGTCCAATAGTGCCCCAGGGATGTGCAGGTTCGGCTGGATAGGCCATGCTAAATTGTCCCGTAGTATCCAGGGATGTGCATGTTAGTGTGGATTGGCCATGCTAAATTGTCCAATAGTGCCCCAGGGATGTGCAGGTTCGGCTGGATAGGCCATGCTAAATTGTCCCGTAGTATCCAGGGATGTGCATGTTAGTGTGGATTGGCCATGCTAAATTGTCCAATAGTGCCCCAGGGATGTGCAGGTTCGGCTGGATAGGCCATGCTAAATTGTCCCGTAGTATCCAGGGATGTGCATGTTAGTGTGGATTGGCCATGCTAAATTGTCCAATAGTGCCCCAGGGATGTGCAGGTTCGGCTGGATAGGCCATGCTAAATTGTCCCGTAGTATCCAGGGATGTGCATGTTAGTGTGGATTGGCCATGCTAAATTGTCCAATAGTGCCCCAGGGATGTGCAGGTTCGGCTGGATAGGCCATGCTAAATTGTCCCGTAGTATCCAGGGATGTGCATGTTAGTGTGGATTGGCCATGCTAAATTGTCCAATAGTGCCCCAGGGATGTGCAGGTTCGGCTGGATAGGCCATGCTAAATTGTCCCGTAGTATCCAGGGATGTGCATGTTAGTGTGGATTGGCCATGCTAAATTGTCCAATAGTGCCCCAGGGATGTGCAGGTTCGGCTGGATAGGCCATGCTAAATTGTCCCGTAGTATCCAGGGATGTGCATGTTAGTGTGGATTGGCCATGCTAAATTGTCCAATAGTGCCCCAGGGATGTGCAGGTTCGGCTGGATAGGCCATGCTAAATTGTCCCGTAGTATCCAGGGATGTGCATGTTAGTGTGGATTGGCCATGCTAAATTGTCCAATAGTGCCCCAGGGATGTGCAGGTTCGGCTGGATAGGCCATGCTAAATTGTCCCGTAGTATCCAGGGATGTGCATGTTAGTGTGGATTGGCCATGCTAAATTGTCCAATAGTGCCCCAGGGATGTGCAGGTTCGGCTGGATAGGCCATGCTAAATTGTCCCGTAGTATCCAGGGATGTGCATGTTAGTGTGGATTGGCCATGCTAAATTGTCCAATAGTGCCCCAGGGATGTGCAGGTTCGGCTGGATAGGCCATGCTAAATTGTCCCGTAGTATCCAGGGATGTGCATGTTAGGGTGGATTGGCCATGCGAAATTGTCCCATAGTGCCCAGGGATGTGCAGGTTAGGGTGGATTGGCCATGCTAAATTGTCCCACAGTGCCCCAGGGATGTGCAGGTTATGGTGGATTGGCCATGCTAAATTGTCCCATAGAGACCAGGAATATGCAGGTTAGGGGTAATTGGCCATGCTAAATTGTCCTGTAGTATCCTGGGATGTGCAGGTTAGTGTGGATTGGCCATGCCAAATTGTCCCGTCGTATCCAGGGATGTGCAGGTTAGGGTGGATTGGCCATGCGAAAATCCCCTGTAGTGTCCAGGGATGTGCAGGTTATGGTGGTTTGGCCATGCTAAATTGTCGTGAAGTGCCCAGGGATGTGCAGTTTAGGGTGGAATGGCCATGCTAAATTGTCACGAAGTGCCCAGGGATGTGTAGGTTAGGGTGGATTGTCCATGCTAAATTGTCCCATAGTGCCCAGGGATGGGTAGGTTAAGGTGGATTGGCCATGCTAAATTGTCACGAAGTGCCCAGGGATGTGCAGGTTAGTGTGGATGTGCCATGCTAAATTGTCCCATAGTGCCCAGGGATGGGTAGGTTAAGGTGGATTGGCCATGCTAAATTGTCCCGCAGGGTTCAGCGAGTTACAGGTTAGGGTGGATTGGCCATGCTAAATTGTCCTGTAGTGCCCAGGGATGTGCAGGTTCGGGTGGAATGGCCATGATAAATTGTCCCAGAGTGCCCAGGGATGTGCAGGTTAGGGTGGGTTGGCCATGCTAAATTGCCCTGCAGTGCGCAGGGATGTGCAGGTTAGGGTGGATTGGCCATGCTAAATTGTCCCATTGTATCCAGGGATGTGCATGTTAGGGTGGATTGGCCATGCGAAATTGTCCAATACTGCCCCAGGGATGTGCAGGTTCGGCTGGATAGGCCATGCTAAATTGTCCCACAGTGCCCCAGGGATGTGCAGGTTATGGTGGATTGGCCATGCTAAATTGTCCCATAGTGACCAGGAATATGCAGGTTCGGGGTAATTGGCCATGCTAAATTGTCCCGTAGTATCCTGGGATGTGCAGGTTAGTGTGGATTGGCCATGCCAAATTGTCCCGTAGTATCCAGGGATGTGCAGGTTAGGGTGGATTGGCCATGCTAAATTCCCCTGTAGTGTCCAGGGATGTGCAGGTTAGGGTGGATTGGCCATGCTAAATTGTCGTGTAGTGCCCAGGGATGTGCAGGTTAGGGTGGAATGGCCATGCAAATTGTCCCATAGTGCCCTGGGATGTACAGGTTCGGGTGGATTGGCCATGCTAAATTTTCCCGTAGTGCCCAGGGATGTGCACGTTTGGGTGGATTGGCCATGCTATATTGTCCCGTAGTGCCCAGGGATGTGCAGGTTAGGGTGTATTGGCCATGCTAAATTGTCCCGTAGTGCCCAGGGATGTGCAGGTTAGGGTGGAATGGCCATGATAAATTGTCCCGTAGTGTCCAGGGATGTGCAGGTGAGGGTGGATTGTCCCTGCTAAATTGTCACGAAGTGCCCAGGGATGTGTAGGTTATGGATTGTCCATGCTAAATTGTCCCATAGTGCCCAAGGATGTGCAGGTTAGTGTGGATTTGCCATGCCAAATTGTCCCGTAGTGCCCAGGGATGGGCAGGTTAAGGTGGATTGGCCATGCTAAATTGTCCCACAGGGTTCAGCGAGTTACAGGTTAGGGTGGATTGGCCATGCTAAATTGTCCTGTAGTGCCCAGGGATGTGCAGGTTAGGGTGGGTTGGCCATGCTAAATTGCCCTGCAGTGCGCAGGGATGTGCAGGTTAGCTTGGGTTGGCCATGCTAAATTGCCCTGCACTGCCCAGGGATGTGCAGGTTAGGGGGGATAGGCCATGCTAAATTGTCCCATAGTGCCCATGGATGTGCCGGTTAGGGGGGATTGGCCGTGCTAAATTGTCCCATAGTGCCCAGGGGTGTGCAGGTTAGGGTGGATTGGCCATGCTAAATTGTTACGTAGGGCCTAGGGATGTGCAGGTTGGGGTGGGTTGGCCATGCTAATTTGCCCCGTAGTGCCCAGGAATGTGCAGGTTAGGGTGGATTGGTCGTGCTAAATTGCCCCCTAGTGCCCAGGGATGTTCAGGTTTAGGTGGATTGGCTGTGCAAAGTTGTCAAATCGTGCCCTGGGATGTGCAGGTTTGGGTGGATTGGCCATTCTAAATTGTCCTGGAGTGCGCAGGGATGTGCAGGTTAGGGTGGATAGGCCATGCTAAATTGTCCCATAGTGTCCAGGGATTTGCAGGTTAGGGTGGATTGGCCATGCTAAATTGTCCTGTCGTGCCCAGGGATGTGCAGGTTAGGGTGGATTGGCCATGCTAAATTGTCCCATCGTGCCCAGAGATGGGCAGGTAAGGGTGGATAGGCCATGCTAAATTGTCACATAGTGTCCAGGGATGTACAGGTTAGGGTGGATTGACCATGCTTAATTGTCCCGTAGTGCCCAGAGATGTGCAGTTT
>NW_025200248.1:4376-6432 GCF_004010195.1 Chiloscyllium plagiosum | reverse complement strand
GCTGATCCTGTAAGCTACCTGTTTCAGATTGATGCACAAGGATTGCCAAAATCCTTTGTGCAGTCAGTCTGAACCAAACGGTGTTAGTCTGACAGTATGTCGGGAACGTGCTGGAATGTGTTTTAAAGGATATGACAATAAATGATAAGTGGATGCTTAGAAACAATGGGAGATGTATAATTTTATAAAACGGGAATATTTTTAAATCTGTTGGATTCTATATTTTGGTGTGACCATAAATGCAGAATACAAAAGGGTGGGAGAGTCTAGTTGTGGTAGAGGGATATTTGAAATTTCAGAAGCATTTTGACAAGTTTCAACATGGGCTAAAAATTAGCTTGGGAGAGAATAGGGCCCCTGAAAGGTCAATGAGGCTGTCTGCGTTGAATCACTGCTGATGGGGGAGATACTGAACAAATATTTTGCATTAGGACTTACTGTGGAGAAACACATGGACGCTCGGGAACTTAGGAAAATACATAGTGATGTCTTGAAAAGAGTTCACATTGGAGAACAGGAGATGCTGGATGTCTTAAAATGCAAAAAGTTAGATAAAACCTTGGGACATGGTCAGATGTATCCCAGCGCCTTGTGAGAAGCGAGGGAGGAAATTACAGTGCCCCTTCCAGAGATATTTGTATCATCGACAGCTAGTACGGACCAGTGAGACTGATGGCAGGGTGGTAAGTTGTTGGAGGAGATTCTGAGAGAAACGATCATCGTGCATTTGGAAAGGTAAGGACAGATTAATGATCGTCAAAATGGCTTTGTGCACGGGAAATCATGCCTCAAACCTGAGTGTGGAGGTAGACAAGTGAGAGGTCAAAGCAGAGCAGTACACGATGTCCACATGAACTTTAGCAAGGCCTTTGACAAGGTTCTGCACGGCAGACTGGTTAGTAAGTTTAGTTCACGCATAACCAGGGAGCGCTCACCAACTGGATACAAATCAGGATTGACGGTAGGTGACAGAGAATGTTCATAGAGGGTTGCTGCTCAAACTGCAGGCCTGTGAACAAAGGTGTGCCATGGGGTTCGGTGCTGGGTCACTGTTGTGCATTATTTGTATAAACAGTTTGGATGATAGTACAGGAGTCATGGTTAGCAAGCTTGTGAGTGAGACTGAAATTGGTGATAAAGTGGACAGTGAAGAAGGTTATCGAAGAGTACAATGAGATCAACAGTACTGCTGGACCAGTGAGGTCAGGAATAACAGGTGGAGAAATGCAAGATGTTGTATTGTGGTAAGGCAGACCAGGCTGGACTTGTACAATTAATGTTCGGGCCCTGAGTAGTGTTGTCAATCATTTCAGTGACCCAGGGATGCAGGTACACAGCTTTTTGAAAGTAGCGTCACGGGTAGACAGGCTGGTGAAGCAGGCGTTTGGGAGGGTAACCCTTCATTGGGCAGAGCATTGAGAGTAGGAGTTGGGATGTCATGATGTATCTGTACAGGACATTAGTGAGGCCACAGGATTAACATTGTTGATTATCTGGTAAAAATCAACTTGTTAACGTATGTCCTTTAGAGAGGGACATCTGACATTCTTACATGGTCGGGCTCACATGTGACTCCAGTCCCACTGCAATATGGCTGACTCTGAGCTGCCTCTGGGCAATTAGCAGGAGGGCAATGCATGCTGGTCCAACCAGTGACATCCTTAGGCCTTGAATGAATCAATGAAAAATACAGATGTCCATCCCTACCATTCCAAACAGCTGTAGCTGCAGCAATCCGTACTGGCTTTGTAACGTTGTTCAGGCCTTTGCCCCTCTCTGTAACACACTCACCACCTCCAGCACCTTCAATTCTCCCTGTTCCGCTACTCTGATTAAACACTGACAATGTTTCCTCTTCCTACTGCACTCCTCCACATATCTAGATGTTGGTTACTTCAGAATTGATCGTTTTTTTTCATCTCTTAATCAAATCGGCCAAGACCGTCAGAGGTGGGAAGGACCATTGGGAAGGTGTCGAACACCTCGAGACTTTCTGTGGCGAAAATGGGAATCCTGGAGAAAACAGCACAAGGAGCGCGTGACCACACCAACGCCC
>NW_025200248.1:0-4270 GCF_004010195.1 Chiloscyllium plagiosum | reverse complement strand
ATCCCTCGCTGTGTCGGTCTATTTGCTGCCTCTGTCAGCATTTCTCCCTCTTACAGATGGTCTGAGATCCTGAGTCAACAGAATTCTCCACTCCAGAGAGATGCAGCAGCACGGGCAAGGGATGGAGATTGGGATTTTCGAGATCGCTGCTGGACTCAGTGCCACTCTGCATGTGTTATCCTCATTGCATCAGTCTAATTTCCCATTCTGTCTATTTCTGTCTCATGCAGGTAATCAGGATGTTCCTAACTCCTGTCTCATCCATCATCTCATTGGAGTTGGTTGGTCAGCCAGAGAGAGATGGAGAGGGAGATCTGGAGCCTTCAGTAAATCCTGCAGCCGGTAAGATCGCTCACAGTAAACAGCACAGGGAGGAGGTAGTAGACTTCTATATTAAGACCTGGAAGACCGGACATAGACACAGATCTGGGCAAGGAACAGCAACAATCTAGGCTTCATTTTGTGAGGGTCCAGCTTTCACCTCTTCTGTACTGGTCCTCAATGTGACAGCACAGGCAGGCATCGCAGACAGGGGATCGCAGGCATCAATCCTGGCCCATGCTGTGTTAGTTATCTCTGTAATATTCCCCAGTCCCGATAATCCTTCCTCTGTTTGGAATCTCCTCCAGTCCACATCATTCTCTCTGTCTCTGTCTCTGTCAGGTTCTCCAGTCCCTAACACCCTAATCCCTAACCTTCTGCAGTAGATACTAAATTCCTTCATCCCTGTAAACCCTGATAGCCCTGTCTATTCCTGTAAGCTTTTCCCACCAATACAACCCTCCATGTCAATGTATTTGTCTGTAACCTCTCCATCCGTCCTTACCTAGGTAATCTTCTCCAGCTCCTATAACCCTTCCCTAGCTGTGAAAAAATTGTAATCTCCTTATCCTTCTCCAATTCTTTGATCTTTATCTTGTTAAATTTCACCTTCATTCCCGACACTATACCCCTCCCGACCATAGGAACCTCTTTCAGTTTGTGCAACCCTCCCCATTTGTGTGACTGTCTCCAACCCAGTAACCTAGCATTCTCCATTGCCTTCCTATCTCTGTAGCCTCCAGAGCCCAGAAGCCTTCTTATATCTGTAAATGTCTTCAGTCACGACAACCTTCTATATCTCTGTTAGTATACACAATAATCTCCTAGATGAAACAGCCCCATCTGTGCCTCTCAATCTGCCTGCCTCTTCCTTTCTCCATCCCTATTCCTATCTCCAGAATCTAATCCAGCTCCCTCTATCTCTGTAAATTCCTCCAATCCCCAAACCCCTTTGTCCCACTAACATTGTTGACCAGATGTAACTCTGTTTAACTCTAACATCCTTGTGTCCTGCAAGCGTCCCTATCTCTGTGACCTCTACCCATCTGTCCAACCCACCACTACTGAGGAATGACTTCCTGTATTCACCATAAGGCAGATGGAATGACAGTGAACGGATACTGTCATTCCGGAGATGTAGCTGTAGAATGACCATCGCTGGGAAGTGAATACTGAAGGGTTGTTTGGATAGAGTCAGAGAATCAGAGAGATGTACAGCATGGAAACCGACCGTTGGGTCCAACCCATTCATGTTGAGCAGATATCCCAACCCAATCTAATCCCAATAGGCAGACTAGGCAAAAAGCCAACAAGCTGTGAAGGAAGGATGAGGTTAATGCATTAATGAGACAGTCATGTGGATCTGAATATCAAAAGTGGAGCTGAGAATAAACAAGCAGAAGCAACTGTTAGCAGGAATTCATTTGTAGGCACCAAACAGTGATGGGAATATCGATATGGTTACAGACAGGACACTGAATGTACTTATGGCAAGGACAGCACACTAACTGTGTGTGACAGTGGTCTCCATGCCAACTGATACAGCAACGAGCCTGTTGGATTTAATTTGTTGGTGTGAATATAAATGGCAGAATTGTAAGGGTGCAGGAGGTGTGTAGTGGTATAGGCGATATGGTGTATTTGAATTATCAGAAGCCTTTACACAAGTTTCAATAAGGGCTAAAGAGTAACTTGGGAGAGAATAGGGCCCCTTAAAGATCAATAAGGTCACCCATGTGTGGAACCAGAGGAGATGGGTGAGATATTAGACAAACTAATCTTGTCAGTATTTACTGTGGCAAAAGACACGGAAGCTTGGGAACGTGGGGAAATAAATAGTGATGTCTTGGAAAGAATCCTCACCAGAGAAGAGAAAGTGCTGGAATCTTACAACAAATAAAGGTAGATCAGTCTTCAGTAGCTCATTGGGTCGATCCTAGAATATTGTGGGACGCTTGGGAAGAGATTGCAGTGTCCCTAACAGAGATATGTATATTATCAACAGACACAGTGAGATGTTGGAAGACTGGAGGGCGGCTAATGCTGTTCCATCACTGAAGGACTGCAGGGAAAAGCCAGGAAATTACAGCCCTGTGAGCCCAGTGATGGGGAAGTTGTTGGAGGAGATTCTGAGAGAAAGGAGATCCTTACAGTTACAAAGGCAAGGGCTGATTCGAGATGGGCAGCAGGGCTTTGTGAGTGGAAAAGCATGTTGCACAAACCGGATTGACTCTTCGAGGAAGTGGCCAAAGATAGATGAAGGCAGAGCAGTCAACATTGTCCACATGGACTTTAGCATCTAGTCAAGAGGAAGAAGGAAGCTTACTTAAGGTTGAGGAAGCAAGGATCAGACAGGGCTCCAGAGAGTTACATTGGATGGCACGGTGTCTCAGTGGTTATCACTGCTACCTCATAGCATCACGGACTCCATTTCGATTGCAGCCTCAGGCGACTGTCTGTATAGAGTTTGCGCATTGTCCCTGTGGGTTTCCTCCAGGTGCTCCGGTTTCCCGCCACAGCCCAAAGATGTGCCAGTTTGGTGACTTAGCCATGCTAAATTACCCATAGTGTTCAGGGATGTGTAGGTTTAGTGCATTAGTCAGGGCAACTGGAGAGTAATAGGGTGGGGGAATGGGACTGGGTTGGATACTGTTTGGAGGGTTGATATGGAGTTTTTGGGTCAAACGGCCTGTTTCCATACTGTAGGGATTCTCTGAAGGTACCAGGAAGGAACCGAGAGTTGGACTTAGGGCAACTATAAGGGGGCATGAAAAAGCTTTGTTGGGAAGGATTAAGGAAAACCGTGAGGCATTCTCCACTTATGCGAGGAACAAGAGGATGGTCAGAGTGAGGATAGGGCCGGTCAGGGATAGTGGAAGGAACTTGTGCCTGGAGTCATAGGAGGGAGGGGAGGTCCTTAATAAATACTATGCCTCAGTATTCACTGCTGAGAAGGGTCTTGTCGTTTGTGAGGACAGCGTGAAATATGCTGATGTACGTGAGCAGGCGGATGTTAAGAAGGAGGGTGTGCTGAGAAGTGTGTAAAAGATAAGGATAGATAAGTCGCTGAACCAGACTGGATGCGTCCAAAGTTACTACAGGAACCGAGGGTGTGGATTGCTGCGCACCTGGTGTTGACCTTTGCACCCTCACTGTCCACTGGAGTCGGACCAGATAATTGGAGGCAGGAAAATATTATTCTCTTGTTCAGGAAAGGGAATAGGGATAATCCTGGGAATTGCACACGTGTCAGTCTTATGTCTGTGGTGTGCAGATTATTGGAGAGGACTCTGAGAGACAGGATTTATTATTCATTGGGAAACCATAGTTTGATTAGAGATAGTCAGCATGGTTTTGTCAGGGGCAGATCATGCCTTAGAAGTCTTATTGAATCTATTGAGAATGTGACAAAACACCTTTATGGTCATTCAGAAAGTACGGAGGTATGGAGTACAGGGAAACCTGTCTGTCTGGATACAGGATTACTGGCCCAAAGAAGACAGAGGGTGATGATAGATGGAAAGAATTCATCCTGGAGCTTCGTGACCAGTTGTTTTCTGCAGGGAGTGGTTACAGGACCGCTGCTCTTTGTGAATTTATGAACGACTTCGATGTGTGAGTGGAAGAGTGGGTTAGTAAGTTTCCCAATGACACGAAGTTGGTGGAGTGGTGGATGGTATGGAGGGCTGTTGTAGGCTGCAACAGGACATTGACAGGATGCAGAGCTGAGCTGAGAAGTGGCAGATGGAGTTCAATCTGGAAAAGCGTGAAGTCATTCATTTTGAAAGATTGAATGCAGAATGCAGGGTTAAAGGCAGGATCATTTGCAGTGTGGAGGAACAGAGGGATTTTGAGTTCCAAGTCCCCAGATCCCTCAAAGTTGCCACCCGAGCTGATAGGCTTGTTAAGAAGAAATATATTGTGTGGGATTTCATTAGATTGGGGATTG
>NW_025200247.1:5869-6432 GCF_004010195.1 Chiloscyllium plagiosum | reverse complement strand
AAGACAGTGATTGTGCATGACAACAACTGTGCATGACAACAACAGTGCAAGACAGCAACTGTGCAAGACAGCTACTGTGCATGATAGCGATTGTGCATGACAACAACTGTGCATGACAACAACAGTGCATGACAGCAACTGTGCAAGACAGCGACTGTGCAAGACAGCAACTGTTCATGATAACACCTGTGCATGACAACAACTGTGCAAGAGAGCGACTGTGATGACAACAACTGTGCATGACAGCGACTGTACATGACAACTGCACATGACAGCAACTATGCATGATAGTGACACTGCAAGTCAGCAAATGTGCATGAGAGCAACTGTGCATGACACCAACTGTGCAAGACAGCGACTGTGCATGACAACAACTGTGCAAGACAGCAACTGTGCAAGACAGCGACTGTGCATGACAACAACTGTGCAAGACAGCGACTGTGCATGTCAGTCACTGTGCATGACAGTGACTGTGCATGACAGCGATTGTGCATGACAGCTACTGTGCATGACAGCGACTGTGCATGACAACAACTGTGCATGACAACAACTGTGCATGACAA
>NW_025200247.1:0-2619 GCF_004010195.1 Chiloscyllium plagiosum | reverse complement strand
CAACAACTGTGCAATACAGCGACTGCGCATGAGGTCAACTGTGCATGACATCAACTGTGCAAGACAGCAACTGTGCATGACAACAACATGCATGACAGCAACTGTGCATGACAGCAACTGTGCATGACAGCAACTGTGCATGACAGCAACTGTGCATGACAGCAACTGTGCATGACAGCAACTGTGCATGACAGCGAATGTGCATGGCAACTGTGCAAGGCGGCAACTGTGCATGACAGAGACTGTGCATGACAACAACTGTGCAAGACAGCAACTGGGCATGACAGCAACTGTGCATGACAACAACATGCATGACAGCAACTGTGCATGACAACAACATGCATGACAGCAACTGTGCATGACAACAACATGCATGACAGCAACTGTGCATGACAACAACATGCATGACAGCAACTGTGCATGACAACAACATGCATGACAGCAACTGTGCATGACAACAACATGCATGACAGCAACTGTGCATGACAACAACATGCATGACAGCAACTGTGCATGACAACAACATGCATGACAACAACTGTGCATGACAGCAACTGTGCATGGCAACAACTGTGCAATACAGCGACTGCGCATGAGGTCAACTGTGCATGACATCAACTGTGCAAGACAGCAACTGTGCATGACAACAACATGCATGACAGCAACTGTGCATGACAGTGACTTTGCATGACAACGCCTGTGCAAGGCAGCAAGTGTGCATTACAACAATTGTGCAAGATAGCAACTGAGCAAAACAACAACTGTGCATGACAGCGACTGTGCATGACAGCGACTGTTCATGAAAACAATAGTGCAAGACAGCAACTGTGTAGGACACCAACAGTGCATGACAGCAACTGTGCAAGTCAGCAACTGTGCATTGCCACAACTGTGCAACACAGCAAATGTGCATGACAGCAACTGTGCATGACAGCGAATGTGCATGGCAACTGTGCAAGGCGGCAACTGTGCATGACAGAGACTGTGCATGACAACAACTGTGCATGACAGCAACTGTGTATGACAGCGACTGTGTATGACAAAAACTCTGCAAGTCAGCAACTGTGCATGATGCCAAAGGTGCATGACAGCAACTGTGCAAGACAGCGACTGTGCATGGCAGTGACTGTGCATGACAACTTCGCATGACAGCATCTGTGCATGACAGCGACTGTGCAAGACAGCAACTGTTCATGATAACAACTGTGCATGACAACAACTGTGCAAGACAGCGAGAGTGCATGACAACAACTGTGCAAGACAGCGACTGTGCATGACAACAACTGTGCAAGACAGCAACTGTGCATGTCAGTGACTGTGCATGACAACAACTGTGCAAGGCAGCGACTGTGCAAGACAGCGATTGTGCATGACAACAACTGTGCAAGACAGCGACTGTGTATGACAACAACTGTGCAAGACAGTGACTGTGCATGTCAGTGACTGTGCATGACAGCGATTGTGCATGACAGCTACTGTGCATGACAGCGATTGTGCATGACAACAACTGTGCAAGACAGCGACTGTGCATGACAACAACTGTGTAAGACAGCGACAGTGCAAGACAGCGATTGTGCATAACAACAACTGTGCAAGACAGCGACTGTGCATGACAACAACTGTGCAAGACAGCGACTGTGCAAGACAGCGACTGCATGACAACAACTGTGCAAGACAGCGACTGTGCATGTCAGTGACTGTGCATGACAGCTACTGTGCATGACAGCGATTGTGCATGACAACAACTGTGCATGACAACAACTGTGCATGACAGCAACTGTGCATGACTGCGACAGTGTATGACAGCGACAGTGCATAACAAAAACTCTGCAAGTCGGCAAATGTGTAGGACAACAACAGTGCATGACAGCAACTGTGCAAGTCAGCGACTGTGCATTGCCACAACTGTGAAAGTCAGCGACAGTGCATGACAACAACTGTGCAAGACCGCGACAGTGCATGACAGCAACTGTGCATGACAGCAACTGTGCATGACAGCAACAGTGCATAACAAAAACTCTGCAAGTCAGCAAATGTGTAGGACACCAACAGTGCATGACAGCAACTGTGCAAGTCAGCGACTGTGCATTGCCACAACTGTGCAACACAGCAAATGTGCATGACAGCAACTGGGCATGACAGCAACTGTGCATGACAGCGAATGTGCATGGCAACTGTGCAAGGCAGCAACTTTGCATGACAGAGACTGTGCATGACAGGAACTGTGCAAGACAGCGAGTGTGCATGACAACAAATGTGCATGACAACAACTGTGCATGACAACAACTGTGCATTACAACAACTGTGCAATACAGCGACTGCGCGTGACTTCAACTGTGCATGACAAAATATGTGCAAGACAGCAACTGTGCATGACAACAACATGCATGACAGCAACTGTGCATGACAACAACTGTGCATGACAGTGACTTTGCATGACAACGCCTGTGCAAGGCGGCAACTGTGCATTACAACAACTGTGCAAGATAGCAACTGTGCATAACAGCAACTGTGCACGACATCAACTGTACATGACAGCGACTGTGCATGACAAAAACTCTGCAAGTCTGCGACTGTGCATGACGCCATCTGTGCATGACAGCGACTGTGCATGGCAGT
>NW_025200246.1:0-6431 GCF_004010195.1 Chiloscyllium plagiosum | reverse complement strand
CTGAGCTACTGCTGCAATCATCCCATATTTCCTAACATTAGGAGGTAGCTTCAACTCCAGCTTGTCTACTAATTCCCGCAGCTGGGACTTATGTGCATTTTGTAATACTCCCCAGATCAATTCTCCCACCTCCAAAACATCCTTTGTGACTGCAAGAGCTATTGCTCTCTGAAGCTCTGTTTACTCACAAAATCAACACATAAAAAAGAGACACTAACACCTGCCACTCGCTGTCGAAATTCCGCAAACCACCCCCAATCTGTTATAGACCAGACCTGACCTTTCAGAACATTTTTAAGCAGGTAGCCTAGACCATAACTTTGCAATTTGTTGAAGATTAGTGTATAGTGGATATTCCCAGAGTGAATTAGCTGGTCAGACTGCCGGGTTTTAAACAAACCGACTTTATTTACCAAATTAAGGAATGAAACACATGAACTGAACATAGAATACCCAACTAACTTATCTTATCCAACTGATCGGCTATCCCAACTTTAGGATGTTGTTCCAAAATAGTTGCAACAATCCCAATAAACAAACGGTTTATCACAAACAGTAAATCTGAATCAAAAGCTTACAGGTTATGAGATTGGAAGGGCAGAAGGAGGGGGAGAGCGTCCAAATTCAACAATGACACTGACTCAACTCACCCCCAAACTTAACCGATCTCCCCAGCGACAGAGGTGACCACATCGTCATGATTAAACAAGTTTTGATTTAAAGTCTTGAAAGCGTTCTGCCTGAGGCATTACCAATTAGCTGTAAATAAATGAACCTTTCAAAATTCAAACATATTGGAATTTTGGGTCGTTTAGAACCTCTCTGAAGAAGAAAACTCAAGGATAACATAACCTTGTAAAAGGACCGGCTTTGTGACAACATCTGCCACATTTGGCATCGGACTGAATTCAAACAATGTAAGTCTTTCTGCTTGGAGCCAATAAGTGTGTTAAGGTGTTTGTCAGTTGAGTGTTGAAGATTTTAAAAATTGCCTTATTAGATCAATTAAAAGAATGCCCAGGCAAATACACATTTCCTGTGTATTGGAGTGCAAATAGATCCACTGTAAATATATTAGCTGGTGCCTGTTCTAGTCGAGGAGCGATCAGCACGGTAACAACATCGAGATTAAGGTTTTTGAGGGTGGCGGTGGGGAGCTTTAGGCGGTTACAGTATTGCAAACGGACAATGCAGCAGAATCATCTAGCCTGCTATAACTTCACGAGAGCAATGGGTGATGGGACACGTGACTAATAGCCAGTGATGTCAACATTCAATCCAGTCCAGCTGTTAATTGTCAACTGAATCTACCACACTGAAAGGAGTTAACTGGATTTGTTCGCTCAGTGACTGTAATTGATGTCAGTCTCCATGGATCCTAATGATGTCACTGGATGGTTTCCCTCTCCTATTAGTAAGGGGCTATTTGCAATGCGTTGTCCCTTTTCTAGCAGCAGAGACATCACCTCCACCACTAACAGGGATCAGCAGCTGCACAGACAGGAAGAGGAGAAGGAAACATCTGAGAATAGTTTGGAATGTTCAAGTAATGGATCAGAATCTGCTAACATTAGACTGGAATGCTGCAACAATGGTCAGGAGTTTGTACGGGGGACTGTTCTATCTTTCCTGGCATTAGTCGACATTATCAGATCGGATATACGGTGTACTGATGATCATCCAGTCTGGTTACTATCCCATGCTCGCTATTGTTGGTGTTCCTAGTAAGTCTCTCCATCTCTATCCATTTACTCAATCCATAAACCATGGCAAACTTCATTGCTATTTCTGTTATCTATATTTAGCAAAGATGGAAACTGTTGTCTTCAGCTTCAAATGCAAATTCCATTCATTATCCACAAATTTCAGAATCGCACCCACTTCCTCCCTCACAAACACCTGAGAACAAGACTGTTCACAATCCGAAGTGCATGTTTTCCCTGAATTCAGTTATGTCACGGTATTCAGTCCATCACCAAACCTATCCACTGCCAGCTCGATAATACCCCTCGTCACCATCTTCGCATCAATGCTGAAGCTTAATAAATCATTACTTATGCCTTTATGGTTCCAACTCTCCTCGAAGCACGATTTCAGTTGCAAATATTTTGATCGAAACCTTGTTCTTGTCTCTAAAGTAACTTCATGACAGGGACACTATGTTAAGGTACTAATGATGCAAAAAATGTAATTCAGAGGCACAGGTTATTACACAGAAAGGCACTGTTTCGCACCATATCACAAATGATGTTAAAACGAAAATTCAAGTGAGAGGAATTGGAAATAAAAGCAAGTTTCACTACTAAACATAACAACACCAGCATTTTATCTATAAGTTTATCTATTTCACTGATGTCGTTTGGAAAAGGAATCTCGCATTATTATCTGGTATGGCTCAAGACGGACATCAAACCCACAGTACGTGCTTGGCTTCGTACTACCTTCGGGAATAACCTCACCGTAAAGGGTATTTAGTCAGGTCAACAAATACTGCCCCTGTTAGCAATGCAGACGTCCCATGTAATAACAACAGTAAAGGTTAAATAAAACAAAGAATGATGCAAGAGATCAGAATCAAAAAGAACGAGAAAGTACCAGAGAAACTTAACAAGTTTAGCAGCCTGAGGTTGAGAGAAAAACAGAATTGGCATTTTCAGTTCAATGACCAGACATCAGAACTGAACGCAGCTGGGAAATCGTGTGATTGATGTTGGTGACAGGGATATCTGTTGTGAAGGAGAGAAGGACTAAGTGGAATGGATAGAGAAAGGGAAAGGCAGAGGGAATGAAGCAAACAAAGGGATTGTTGATGATCAGCTCGGATGGAAATAAACGAGATTAACCTTATTTATTTTTCTCCTGTTCGCATGTTACTGAATATTCTGACCATGTAAGGTATACATCAAAGTCACTGTTTAAAGTGAGTTATGTCCTTTTGTATCTCTTCCCATTTTCCTTTATTCATTAATGGGATACTGGACCTGTATTATTTACCTTTCCCCATTTACCTTGAGAAGGTGTTGGTGAGCTGCCTTGCTGACTAGTGCAGTCCGTGGGCTGTAAGCAGTCAGTGCTGAGGTCCACCCGGTTTCATTTCTTTGAGACTTTGTAGCGACTGATATAACTGAGCGGCTGGCTTGGCCATTTCAAACTGCATATGAGAGTTAACACCATTGCTGTGCGTCTGGAGACACATGCAAGCCTGACCAGATGAAGATGGCAGATCTCCTTCACTGAAGGGCATGGCGGTGCCAGGTAGGGCAATTGTCAATGTTTTCATTGTTCTACTTGATTCTTAATTCCTGATATTTTATTGAATTCAAACTTCAACATTTGCCAAGGTGGAATTGAAATCCAGGGTCTCGGTCATTACCTGGGTGCCTTAATTAATATTCCAGAAACCATACAGTTAGACCATTGACTTCCCAGCATCCCTAACCATCAACAGTGACAATAGTGATGTTGCTGTTGGTGTGGCTTTGCTTCATAAGGCAAAGAAATGATTTGGCAAAACGTACCATCCTTCTCATTTTGTATTTATGAGCAGGTAAGATGATGGAAGTGCTCTTGGTGAAAAGGAGCTGGATGTCCTTGGTCATGAGTCACTGACAGGATTCATTCGGAGCAGTAAGTAATCAGCACAGTAAATGTATGGTGCCCTTCATTGCAAAATGATGGAAGTGTAAGAGTGAAAATACACTTCCTGCAATTGTAGAGTGTTCTTGAGACAGTACTTGGGGCACTGTGAACAGAGTTTCTCTCCTCTATGAGGAATGATCTCCTTGCCACAATAAGACAGTGTAAAGGAGTTTCACCAGATTAATCTGTGCGGTTACGGTACCGTGAGGAGGGTGTGCGGGAAATGACTGTTTAATCTGTCTTTACAAAAAAAATTAAAACTGATTGCATTAAGACTTGAGCGTTATGGACTAACAGTCATGATTTCCAAAATAAAATATTGATAGCATGAAACTATAACATGCTTTTCCCGATAGACTTTTTCACATTTGGACACGTATATAGATAGAAAATATTGAGAATGATATGGGCCAAGTGCAGAGAAATGAGGTTAGCATGGAAAGACATCTTGGTCAACATGAACCAGTTTGGGCTAAAGGGCCTGTCTCTGTGCTGTAGGAGTCTATAGCTCTTTCACAGTTTGCATAGTTGTGTAGAGCCCCCATACAGGTTGCGAGAGAGCTCCAGGTTCTGAATGAAATCTTACCTCCTCAAAGTGCAGTTGGTGTGCGACCTTGCACTGAACATCATGTTGTTCACAAATCTGTCAGCAGTCACACTCTGATAGACTTAACCATTCCCACAAGATTGTGACCTCCGTACAAAACACTCGCATGTCTTCTCTGTCTCAAAGATAGTCCCCTTTTGTAGAAAAGCTGTTCCTTGGCTCAAAGAGATTGTCCTTGATTCTTTTTCAGAAGGACAATAAAACGGGGCCTGACTTCGGTCAGTCCGGTTTGTTACAGACATGAAAAGGATTTTCAGAGGCCTTTTATTTATATGAAAACAGATGAGACTTCAGGCCAAAGATGTCATGCTTTAGAAGTGACCTGTATAATGTAAGGAGTGTGGTCAGCTCTTTTTAGCTGAACCAGCTGAGCTGAGCTGAGCAGAGCAGTTTTCAGTTGAGGCTTGAGCTGGGAAGTTCAACAGGGAGCTGTGTGGAAAAGCTCTCTTTTTTTGCTCTTCAACTTCAACCTGTAAGCACGTGTTCCATTTATACTGGTTTTTAAAGGGAGTTTGCTTATTGGGACTGTTGCGTATATTCGGAACAGCATAATTAATTCTAGTTGAATAGGTTGAGTTCTGTCGGGGTTCTTCATTCTGTTCTTTGTGTTTCATTGCGTAATTTTGTGATTAAAGTTTTTTTTTTTTAAATCTAGTAGATAACATAGGTATCTTACTCTGTTTTTGTTTTCATTTTACACTTCCCGAAACAAGATGCAAAGTTATGCGCTGGGCTGCCTGCTTTAGAATGTTTTGAGTGGGTCAAGCTAAGTCCATAACAGGTTGGGCGCTCTTTGCGGAATTTTAAACAGTGAGTGTGAGGTGCTTGCGTCTTTATTTCGGGTGTTGGTTTTGTTGGGTAGACAAAGCTTGAGATAGTAATGGCTTTTTCAGTCGCCAAACATTTTCTGGATATGGATGCAGTGACTTTGGAAGGTTTGCAAAAAAAGTGAATATGACCAAGTTCCAAGAATTAGCATAGAGGCTGGAATTGGAACTGCCTGCTTCTGTGAGGAAAAGAGACATAGTTACAGCAGTAGCTCGTCAATTAAACTTGCTGCAGAAACCATCAGAATCTACAGAGGTAGCAAAAATTCAATTGCAAATTAACTAGCTCGTGTTTGAGGCGGGAGATAAGGAAAGGGCAGCAGAAATGAAACAGTTTGAGGTTCGATTAAAAACAGAAGAGAGGGGAAAAGTGAGCAGCAGATGAGAGAGAAAAGAGACAACAGCAGCAGAGGAGAAAGAAAGAGAGCTTTTGAACAGCAAAAGCTGACACATAAAAATGGAACGTCAGCATAAAAGGCTGGACATAACGCCAGAGGATAGGGTTAGTGGGGAAGAGAGTGAGGGTGAACAAGTCCCTGGTAGTAAGAAGCCCAGTGAGAAATAGTTTAAGTATGTTCAAGCATTGCCTACATTTGAAGAGAAGAATGTACAAGTATTTTGCAACTCATTTGAAAGGGTGACGAAGCAAATGCAGTGGCCAGAGGCAATGTGGGTTTTGTTGATTCAAACGAAACGTGTAGGTAGTGCTAGTGAGATATCCGCATCCCTGTTTGAGGAGGAATCTGGGGAGTATAAGGAAATAAAAGTGTCATTTTAACTGCATATGAGCTTGTACAAGAAGGTTATAGGCAACGTTTCAGAGATCTAAGAGGGACTATGGTCATACTTACATTTGCTTTGAAAGGATCAAATAGAGTAATTTCGAAAGATGGATAAAGGCTTTAAAAATCAAGCAAACCTATGATAACCTGCGAGAGATAAATATTTTGGTGGAATTCAAAATTCACTGCCTGACGTAGTGCAAACTTGTAGAAGAGCAGAGAGTTAAAACAAACAGGTTAGCTGCTGAAGTGGCTGATGAGTATGAACTGGTCCATAAATTCGTTTTGGCTTCCAGAATAATTTCCGGTCACGAGGGATAGAAATTGGAGCAAAGAGATATCCTCACGTGGATTGGAAGAGGCAGATCTCAGTGAAGATCATAAGCATAATTTACGATAAGTTAAAAAAAGAAACCCTTGAGGGGGGAAAAAGAAGTTTAAAATTTCCGGTGTTTTCATTTTAGTAAAGTGGGCCACACGAACTCACAGTGTTGGTGGGCTAGGAGAAAGCCAAATGTAGGAAAACCAAACAAGTATGGTAGTTTTTTTTTGGACTAGTAAAAATACCACAATGGA
>NW_025200245.1:1922-6430 GCF_004010195.1 Chiloscyllium plagiosum | reverse complement strand
GAGGCTGTGAAAGATCGGCTCCAATTGCTGTGTTCGGGGCATGGATGGCTGATTGGACTCATTCTGGTCCTGCTTTACACACACGATGGGCTGAATTTCCACCTGGTGTTCCTACACGACAGCTTCGATGTCTTGCATGTCCTGCGCCTGTTCCTGACCAAGCCACTTAAGATATCATTGTCCTCATACTGTTGCACAATGACAAGTTTGGAAACTTATGCAATCTCCCTGCTATTATGCCACGTTTTGAGTTTTGAATTAAGCAGGTAGGTTGCGTTGTCCACAGTAGGTAGCTCAGTGGTTAGCACTGCTACCTTCCAGCACCAGTGATCTGGTTCAGTTTCAGTCTCGGGTCACTGTGTGGATTATGCACATTCCCCCTGTGCCAGCAAGGGATGGCTGTCGGGTACTGCAGTTTCCTCCCAAAGTCCCAAGATGTGCCAGTTAGGTGCATTAGTCATGGAAAATGTTAGGTTGCAGAGATTGGGTTAGGAAGGGGGTGAGGGAGTGGGGTTTGTATGGTATGGCCTCCAGAGGATCAGCGTGGAGTCGATGGGTCAATGGTCTGCTTCCACACTATCGGGATTCTATGATTAACACTTTCATTGCAGAAATCAGTTGAGGGAATAATATCTGAGTTAATACCAATACTCTTTCTTAGTGAGGAGATTAAATCTGTGCACATTACTCCAGATGTGATCTCACTAAGACCCTGTACAGCAGCAGCCACACTTTACGAGCTTGTTGTAAGCTTCCCACTCAGGTTAGAGCAGGCTCAGCTGTCACGGGAATACACAATTTTGTTGAAAATGAAAGGTGTGCTGACCTTCATTTCAGGATGTTTTGAGTACAGGAGTAAGGGTCTCTTACTGCAGCTGGACAGGCCCTTGGTGAGGCCCCATCTTGAACATTGTCCAGTATTGTGTACAGTTTTCGTCTCCTTACCTAATAAAGGAAAAACCTGACATTGAGGAAGAGCAGCGAAGGATGACCAGACTGATCTCTGGGATGACAGGCTTGTTGTGGGAACAGAGTTTGGGCGACTGTGCCTGTATTCCATGAGGTTTAGGAAAATGGGTGAACTATATAAAACTCTGACATGGCGAGATAGATTGGAAGCAGTGTAGATAATTCTCCTGGGTGAGATGTCCAAAACATGGGCTCACAGTGTTGGGTACAGACAGGCCAAAGTGCGTTGAGATGAGACTAAATGTCTGCACTCAGAGACTGGTAAAACTGAGGAATTATTTCCCTGATCAGGCTGTGAAAGCTAAGGTACTGAATATAAATAAGGATTTCAAGACACAGAATGGGAGGGGGGGAGAGTGCAGGAGTTTGGTTGTGGAGGTATAGAATCAGCAATAATTACAGGCAGTGATCCAATACTGTGTCAGCTGTGTTCCTGTGGAATACTGTAATATAGAAAATGGTGCAATATCAATAATGGGACCAATGGGAAAAAGAGGCTTCGGTGCAAACCCACAAAATTACCAGTAAAAATCAAAACAAAAATAATAGTCAGCCTAACACAAACAATAGCACAGGCAACATAAATATTTAAACTGTATATTGTAAGGAGTTAGTGCAGTAAATGTCACACTTTAACACTACAGTCACTGACTACAGCACTGTACCTTTCACCAAGATCTTCACCAGAAATCGCAAGGGCTGACAGACCACGTGATGCCGATGCGGCATTCCAGTTCTCTCCAAGATATTTCCCTCCCCGCTTGAAATAAAATTCCTTCTAAATGTAGACCACAAATCCCACATTCAGGCACAGTTTCAAGGCTTGCAGAGCGGCTTACATTCCTGCTTTATCTGAACACACTGAGTGTGAATTTGGCAAACAGCGGGATCCTGAGGCTGGGATTTGCTGCTCAACTGGTGCCAGAGACGGACTCCCATAACAGTGAACGGGAGCTCGCTTTATAAAGACAGGGGCACAATTCACTAATTGTGTTGCAGCGAAATTGCGTTTAATAAACACACCTTATTGGATAACTGCCTGTATATTGAATGGAGGATCAAAAGCGAACAAAGCGAATACAGTAGTTCATATTTTATATGTTCCGATGTTTAAACATACTAAAGGATATGAACACTGTCTGGGGAAAACTGAATTGAGGAGATTATCACCATGAACTCGAATGGAGGATGCTCAGTGTGTTGAATGACCTACTCCTTTCCCGAAGTTTCCGTGCAGTCTGTGGGAAAGCTCTGTAAATGTTGCCACCAGCTCTCAGATGTTAGGAAGGAGGTCTCTGCAGGGTCAATAGGATAGTGTTTCCCGTTCCAATACTGAGGCTGGTGCCAGGTGATCTGTACCGCTTTATCCTTGAAGACCTTGGAGTAGTTTGATACAATAGAGTGTCTTGCTTGGCCGTTTCCGAGACCATTGTAGAGTTTTCCACATATCTGTGTATCTGGAGTCACTTTTAGGTCAGACCAGGAAAGCACCCGAGATTCACTTCCTGAAAGTACATTGAGGAAGGAAATTGGTGTTTACAATCGACATTTGCTTCAAGGTGACTGTTAATGACTCCAGGTTTTACATATCGATATTTTATTAATTATAACTTCCACCAGCTGCCAGAGCATTAGCCTGGTCTGGATTAGTAATCCAGAGATATTTCCACAACAGCACCATCTCCACATGGGGACCTATCTGAAACCACACTGAGCAGGTTATTTCTGTGCTGCTTGACAGATCTGCCAGAAAGAACTCCCACCAATATGACCATTGCGATGGGACTCAGGGCGTGGTAAATGGTCAGACTGTAGTTATTCCCTTGTTATGGGATTGGACGTAGCCGAGTTACTTTCCAGATTGCCAGGGAGATGTCAGAGTTGGAGCTGAAATGAAACAGCTTCCCCAGGGACACAGCTTGTTCTGCAGCACATGTCTTCAGTCCAATTGCAGGAATGGTATCGGGGCCCATTGCCTTTGTTGTATCTACTGTGTTCAGCTGTTTCTTCATGTTACATACTGTGAATCAGATTGACTAAAGACTGGCATATGTGATTCCTCGGGCAGCATGGCGAGGGTGAGGTCAATCATCAACTCAACACTTCTGGCAGAGGACGGTGCAGATAATACAACCATGTCTTTTACACTGATTTACAGGGCTGTCCCGTTATTTAGGATGGTGATATTTATGGAGTCCTCTCCTCCAGTGAGTTGTTTAATAGTCCAGCGACATTTATGTCTGGATGTGGCAGCACTGCAGAACTTCGCTATGATCTGTTAGTCTTGGGATTATTTCGTCCTCTGTATCAGATGTTAGTGGTGCTGTTGCGAATATAACCAGTCAAGTGCGGTAGCCTTAATGGATTGTCATCAGGTTTAGGTACACATGGTACCGACCCTATCATGTTCACCCACACTCGACGCTGAACCATAGATCAGCTTGATGGTAATGGTAGACTGAGGGATTATCCTGGGGAAAATGTTACAGATTGTAGTCGAATACAATTCTGCTGCTGCTGTGATTCTAGCGCATCACATGAATGCCCACTTTGAGCTCCAATATGTTCAATTCAATTCAACTGACTATCCCTCAGATCACACCAAGACCCATTCACCCATCAGCTCTGTATTCAGTGTCTTAACCTGGTTTCTTCCATTTTACTATTCTGATTCTGCTGAAGGTCTCTCTCTGGTGTCGCGCCTCCAATTTGTTACTTTACTCAAACCTCTTAACATATGCATCTGAATCTTTTCCATTACCCCAATGCCATCTTCTGTGTTTGATGTGAATGTATTCCCCTCTGTTTCTCTAGCTGAGCATGATTAAGAGCTCTGCAGTGTCAGTGATGCCAGCCTTATGCAATTTCAGATCAAGGAATTTGTGCACCTTGCATTATCGGTCACTTCCCAGTGCATTCCATGTGAGACAGAGCGTTTGAGCAGCTTTAACACACGTCTATGGAACTTGGACAAAAATAAAAATTGCTGCGAAACTCAGCAGATCTGGCAGCATCTTGGGGAGTGAAAGCAGAGTTAATCTTTCAGGACCAGTGACCCTTCCACAAAGCTCCCATTTTCTCCTGCAATTTTGCATTTTCATTTCCAGTATCCATAGTTATTTGTTTAATTGAAAACTTGTTCTGAGCCTATTCATTTCTAGAGAAAGTCAACAGGTCTGGCATCATCTGCAGAGACAGAGAAACAGAGTTAGCCTTTCAGGTCCAGTATGACACTTCTTTAGAACTGAAAAGGATTGGAAAATAAGCTTTATAATCCCGTGACAGATGTGGGGAGTGGGTTGATGGGTAAAAGAGGGTGTGGCAAAAGATAAACATGCTTTTAGTAGTGGTGAACGAGAAGATCATGTGAAATAGCTTTATATTAAGATGTGAATGGGGAAAAGGGGTTCTCTCGATTGAGTGAAAGATAAAGAAGATGCAACCACACAAGATCATAGGGAAGCCAGGGGGGAGATTGTACGGAAACTGGAGAACAGTTATAATGGGGTCAGACTGTGAAGTTATGAAATTGTACATTA
>NW_025200245.1:0-1392 GCF_004010195.1 Chiloscyllium plagiosum | reverse complement strand
AAGTGTGGACAAGGAGGAATCTATCATTGTTCTGGGATGGAGGGGACGGATTGAGGGCAACACCGTGGGAGATAGGACAGTCATAGCTGAAGGCCCTGTCCACAAGAGTTCGGGGATTTCTGGTTTGATGGAAAAGGAGGTCACGTTCGACGCAGCTCACAGGAATGTGGCATCGTCAAACAGAAACAAAAAAGATGCAGAAACTTGGAGAATGGAGTCAGCCTCCGCTGATCTTTTGTTCAGCCACTGGCAGAAGTTCCCCCTGAATGATTGAGAAGAACCAGGCATCTAAATTGAGGATTTCTGCCTCACATCTAGTCTGAAGTGGAATGTGAAAATAGACCCAGAGGTAGGCCAGTGAGTATACGTGAGCAGACATTCAAAAAGATATCCCAAACCGCTCAGTAATTAATATTTCTGTTCAAAAAGAAGAACTCGATAATAAGATGAAGCACCCATGGTTGCCACAGGCTCTCAAGGATACAATTGATGAGCATTAGTGGAGAGCCAGATTTAGGATATTTATTTCAGGGACCAGAAGCAGATGCTAGGCATGAATCTCAGCTCTGCTTCCTGAATTCCCCCAGAAACTGGTGCCATTGCTGCTCCATCCTCTTCCCTGCTGGTGTCCCTTCTTGATTCCAGGTTCTCCCTCACAAGTTACAGAGTACAGTCTCTTACATTATGGTCCCTCCCCACTTCACCTGGAACTCTTTGATCAAGACAACCTACTCTGCAGTAGCATCAAGCTGCGTGTAGTGCTGCCACATTGCCTTTGGTCTAAGTGTGGCTCGGCCTCTCCATTCATGCTGTTTTACACCTCCCACACATCTCACTCGGAAAGTTTCCTTCTTTGAGTAAACCTCTCCCCCTTTGCACTGAATTCACACTGTGATCCAAATTGCAAAAGGTATACTCAGCCTTCACCTCAATCTGCTCAAGGCAACTGCAGGCTGACCGTGTGGTATAAGAATTCCCCTTCTTACATTGTTCAGGCCAGTGAGGCGCTTTCACTGTAGAGATCATCACCCCATTTTGGGCAAAGCAATTCAGGTGTTTGACCTCTTATTGGTACTCGTAACAGTTTCCTGCTGCCTTAGTATTATAACATGGAGAAAAAACAAATCACAGTATGAAGCTTGGGCTGAATGTTATTTACCTGTCATTTGAATAATGTTTCATATTTTCAGTGTTTATCTTTAAATGCTTGTTCGTAAACTTAGTGTCAGATAGCGTGTCGGAGGTTGAGGGATGACATTGTAGAAGTTTATAAATTAATGAGAGGTATGAATAGAGTGACCAGCCAAGGTCTTTTCCATGGGATGGGGGAGTTCAACCATAGAAGGCATAGGTTTAACGTGAAAGAGGGAAGATTTGAAAAGGACGAAGGGC
>NW_025200244.1:0-6429 GCF_004010195.1 Chiloscyllium plagiosum | reverse complement strand
AGAGAGAGAGAGACTCCCTCTTTAAACAGGGTCCCTGATAGAGAGAGAGAGAGGGAGACTCCCTCTTTAAACAGGGTCAAGGATCACAGTATCGAGCTGAGGAGTATGGGGCAGGAGCGACATTCTAAGAGGGGGAGATCTCTATTCCAACATCACCAGCACCATTCCTGGGGAAGGTGGGAGCTGATATGGTGCAAGAATGAGACAGGCCTCATAGTGGGGGAGGGGTTGGGAATTGTCATGGGGTTGGTGGGGTGTTAAATTAATTTGGGTGTGTTGGGCAGGATAAAGAGTGGAGGGAATGGAGGGCCTGATGCTGACAAATGTCAAAGAGAAACCACGTGAGTGTGTCAGGCAGAACATGTTGTCTCATGTTAACACACAGGGGAACTCAGCAAGGACAGTGTCTTTCAACCAAATCTTTGTCATTCTCTGTAATATCAGAAATAGACTCAAATGGGGACAGGACTAGTTTCCTGATCAAGGAATGTCAAAGAGAGTGCTGTACATTTTACAAACAAGTCACCGACACTCATTGCAAACGCTAGTTACACAGCTGCTTGGTCATGCTCTGGGGTGGGGGAAGAGGGGGAGGTAATTGTAGACATACTGCCGCTATAGGAGCTGTGTACAAATGAGATTCAGTCAGCCACATGACACCACCATTTGTGGACAGTGAAGGAGATGATCTAAGGTTATAACGAGATCTCGATCAACTGAGGCAATGAGCTGAAGAGCGGCAGATGGAGTTTGTCCATAGAATCCCGAGAGTGTGGAAACAGTGGGCCTAACAAAACCACACCAACCCTCTGGAGAGCATCCCACCCATACCCATCCCTGTAACCCGACATTTCCCATGGCTAACCCACCAAGCCTGCACTTCCTTGGACACTGTGGGCAATTTCCCAATGCCAGTCCACCCTAACCTGAACATCTTTGGACTGGCTGAGGGAACCGGAGCAGACCTGGGGAGAATGTGCAAACTCCACACGGACAGTCACCTGAGGGTGGGATCGAACCCGGGTCCCTGGCGCTGGGAGGCAGCAGTGCTAACCACTGAGTCACCCTGCCACCCAAAATTAATTTGTGGGGGTGTGTGTCTGTGTGTGTCTGTGTGTGTGTGTATGTGGGTGTGTCTGTGTGTGAGTGTGTGTGTGTGTATGAGAGTGTGTGTGTGAGAGTGTGTGTGTGGGTGGCGATAGGATCTCCCTGGTTCTCATTTACCATCTCGCCAGCACCCACACTCAGAGGATCATTAGCCACCGTTTCTGCGACATCTCGTGGGATGTCAACACCAACCCATTATATTCCCACCCTCCTCTTGTCAGCCTTCTGCAAGGACCATTCTCTCTGGGATACCCTGATCCAATCATCCTCCAGTCCCAACAACTCCCCACTTCCCCTATAGCACCTTCCCATGCAATCACAGAAGGTTGCCAGTTTACTTCCTTCCTCCTTATCCAAAGCCCCAGACAGTCCTTTCAAGTGATACAACGATTTCCCTGCACTTCACACAACCTAGTTTACTACCTTTGCTGCTCACAATGTGGTCTCCACTGCACTGGGGAGATGAATGCAGACAGGGTGACCACTTTGCAGAACTCCTACGCTCTGTTCGTAAAAAAGACCCTGAGCTTCCAGTTGCCGACCACTTCAACACACCCCACCCTGTTCCCTGGCCAACATCTCTGTCTCAGGCTTGCTGCAGTGCTCCAGCAAAGCTCAGTGTAAGCTTGAAGAACAGCCCCTCATTTTCCGTTTGGGGACCCACCTGCCTTCAGGACCCAATACAGAGTTCAATTCTTTTAGGGCCAGAGCACCTTCTCCATGTCTTTACCCCAATAGGCCATGCCGTGACATGGGCTGTTACCACAAATGACCCTTTGTCAATCACTAACGGTGTCGAGAGTGTGGTGCTGGAAAAGCACAGCAGGTTAAACAGCATCCGAGGAGCAGGAGAATCAACATTTCGGGCATAAGCCCTTTATCTCTTTGCCATCCCCTCAGGCCGGCTTCACTCTCAGATGGGGAGTTAATGTGTGTGTGTGCACGCATGTGTGCGTGCGCGCGCGTGTGTGTGTATGCGAGTTTGTGCATGTGCACGTAAGTGCATGTGTGGGTGCGTGAGTGTGCATGTGTGTGAGTGTGAGTGTGCGTGTGTGAGTGTGAGTGTGAGTGTGTGTGAGTGTGTGTGGAGACCATGCTGAACAGTCGGTCTGGATGCCCGACGCCCCGCTCCAGTGGGATAGTATTTAACTGGACACACAGGGCGCTGTTAATCAAAGGGAACCATAGGACACAGGAGTAGAATTAGGCCATTCAGCCCATCCAGTCTGCTCGGCCATTCAGGCATGGCTGATGAGCGAGGTTGAGGATATGATTTCAGAACCAGGGTTCGGACAGACACGGGCCAGGCAGTGGATATTTCAGGCTGTACAATCTTCATGTGAGGGGTGCAACAGAGAAGGGAGTGTCCCACTATTGATCCAGGAGACAAATTGATTTTAGATTAGATTCCCCACAGTATGGAAACTGGCCCTTCAGCCCAACAAGTCTACACTGACCACCCGAACAGTAACTCACCCAGACCCATTCCCCCACGTTATATTTACACCTGAATAATACACCTAACACTAAGGGCAACTGCGCATGGCCAAGTCAGCTGGCCTGCACATCTTTGGATTGTGGGAGGAAATCAGCACAGAAACAGACAGGGGGAGAAAGTGCAAACTCCACACCGACGGTCACCCTCTGTGGGATTTGAACCCAGCTCCCTGGTGCGGTGAGGTAGCAGGACTAACCATCATTGGTTACAACATAAAAGGTGATATCTCAGGAGGTTTCTCACAAAAGGCCAGACGGGGGAAATATTCAAAACCACAAAGAGCAAAGTCATTTAATGTGTTCAGGTGCAGCAATTGCTCAGCAAAGACCCTCCGACAGGGCCCACTCCCTCAGCACTGACCCTCCGACAGGGCCCACTCCCTCAGCAAAGACCCTCCGACAGTGCCCACTCCCTCAGCACTGACCCTCCGACAGTGCCCCCTCCCTCAGCACTGACCCTCCGACAGGGCCCACTACCTCAGCACTGACCTTCCGACAGTGCCAACTCCCTCGGCACTGACACTCCGACAGTGCCCACTCCCTAAGCAATGACCCTCCGACAGTGCCCACTCCCTCAGCACTGACCCTCCGACAGTGCCCACTCACTCAGCACTGACCCTCCGACAATGTCCACTCACTCAGCACTGACCCTCCGACAGTGCCCACACCCTCAGCACTGACTCTCCGACAGTGCCCACACCCTCTGCACTGACCCCCGACAGTGCCCACTCCCTCAGCACTGACCCTCCGACAGTGCCCACTCCCTCAGCACTGACCCTCCGACAGTGCCCCCTCCCTCAGCACTGACCCTCCGACAGTGTCCACTCCCTCAGCACTGACCCTCCGACAGGGCCCACTCCCTCAGCACTGACCCTCTGACAGTGCCCTGTCCCTCAGCACTGACCCACCGACAGTGCCCACTCCCTCAGCACTGACCCTCCAACAGTGCCCTGTCCCTCAGCACTGACCCTCCGACAGTGCCCACTCCCTCAGCACTGACCCTCCGACAGTCCCCTGTCCCTCAGCACTGGCCCTCCGACAGTGTCCACTCCCTCAGCACTGACCCTCCGACAGTGCCCAATCCCTCAGCACTGACCCTCCGACAGTGCACTCTCCCTCAGCATTGACCCTCCGACAGTGCTGCTCTCCCTCAGCACTGACCCTCCAACAGTGCCCTGTCCCTCAGCACTGACCCTTCGACAGTGCCCACTCCTTCAGCACTGACCCTCTGACAATCTCCTGTCCCTCAGCACTGACCCTCCGACAGTGCCCACTCCCTCAGCACTGACCCTCCGACAGTGCCCACTCCCTCAGCACTGACCCTCCGACAGTGCCCTCTCCCTCAGCACTTACCCTCCAACAGTGCCCACTCCTTCAGCACTGACCCTCTGACAGTTCCCCATCCCTCAGCACTGACCCTCCAACAGTGCCCACTCTCTCAGCCCTGACCCTCCGACAGTGCCCACTCCCTCAGTACTGACCCTCCGACAGTGCCCACTCCCTCAGCACTGACCCTCCGACAGTGCCCGCTCCCTCAGTACTGACCCTCCGACACTGCCCACTCCCTCAGCACTGATCCTCCGACAGTGCCCACTCCCTCAGCACTGACCCTCCGACACTGCCCACTCCCTCAGCACTGACCCTCCGACAGTGCCCACTCCCTCAGTACTGACCCTCAGAAGTGCCCACTCCCTCAGCGCTGACCCTCAGACAGAGCCCACTCCCTCAGCTCTGACCCTCCGACAGGGCCCACTCCCTCAGCACTGACCCTCCGACAGTGCCCACTCCCTCAGCACTGACCCTCCGATAGTGCCCACTCCCTCAGCATTGCCCTCCGAGTGTGCACTGTCTCTGAGCTAAAGCACCTACCTCGAGGAAGACTCAGCTGGTGAAATAGGTCCCGATATCATCGTAGTCATTCTCTGATGAGTCCTCGGAGGCCTGTCTGGCTGCTTCACTGGCTGCTGGAACCGGTGATACACAAATGCACAGAGAATCGTTGCAGTGAGATAAGTGGGCAAATGCAGGGACACATCAGGTCAGCAGGATAACTTTCTCCCCTGACTCTCAATTCCCTTCAGAGCCATCAAAGCGAGGCCCGACTCGGCGATGTTAGGCTGTGCACCATGCGTCATGAACACTGATTTCAGTTGGAATATCCCCACAGGTTGGAAACAGGCCCAACAGGTCCACACCAACCCACGAAAGAGTATTCTGCCCAAACCCATTCCTCAACCTTATTACACTACATTAACCCCGAACCCGCACATCCCTGGGCACTATGGGACAAATACCCTTGGCCAATCCACCCGAACCTGCACATCGCTGGGCACTATGGGACAAATACCCATGGCCAATCCACCCTAACCTGCACATCCCTGGGCACTATGGGACAGTTTCCCATGGCCAATCCCACCCTAACCTGCACATCCCTGGGCACTATGGGACAATTTCCCATGGCCAATCCACCCTAACCTGCACATCCCTGGGCACTATGGGACAATTCCCCATGGCCAATCCCACCCTAACCTGCACATCCCTGGGCACTATGGGACAATTTCCCATGGCCAATCCACCCGAACCTGCACATCCCTGGGCACTATGGGTCAATTTCCCATGGCCAATCCACCCTAACCTGCACATCCCTGGGCACTATGGGACAATTTCCCATGGCCAATCCACCCGAACCTGCACATCCCTGGGCACTATGGGTCAATTTCCCATGGCCAATCCATCCTAACCTGCACATTCCTGGGCACTATGGGACAATTTCCCATTCAATCCACCCGAACCTGCACATCCCTGGGCACTATGGGACAATTTCCCATGACCAATCCACCCTAACCTGCACATCCCTGGGCATCTCTGGGCACCATGGGACAATTCCCCATGGCCAATCCCACTCTAACCTGCACATCCCTGGGCACTATGGGACAATTCGCCATGGCCAATCCCACCCTAACCTGCACATCCCTGGGCACTATGGGACAGTTTCCCATGGCCAAACCCACCCGAACCTGCACATCCGTGGGCACTATGGGACAATTGTGGACTCTCCCTCTTTATGGGCATTTAAGCGGGCATTGGATAGGTATACGGAGGATAGTGGGTTAGTATAGGTTAGGTGGGCTTGGATCGGCGCAACATCGAGGGCCAAAGGGCCTGTACTGCGCTGTATTCTTCAATGTAACTCTATGTAATTACCCATGGCCAATCCCACCCTAACCTGCACATCCCTGGGCACTATGGGACAATTTACCATGGCTAATCCCACCCTAACCTGCACATCACTGGGCACTATGGGACAATTTCCCATGGCCAATCCACCCTAATCTGCACATCCCTGGGCACTATGGGACAGTTTCCCATGGCCAATCCCACCCGAACCCGCACATCCCTGGGCACTATGGGACAATTTCCCAAGGCCAATCCCGCCCTAACCTGCACATCCCTGGGCACTATGGGACAATTTCCCATGGCCAATCCCACCCGACCCTGCACATCCCTGGGCACTATGGGACAATTTCCCACGGCCAATCCCACCCTAATCTGCACATCCCGGGACACTATGGGACAATTCCACATGGCCAATCCCACCCTAACCTGCACATCCCTGGGCACTATGGGACAATTCCCCGTGGCCAATCCACCCTAACCTGCACATCCCGGGACACTATGGGACAATTCCCTGTGGCCAATCCCACCCTAACCTGCACATCTCTGGGCACTATGGGACAATTTCCCATGGCCAATCCACCCTAACCTGCACATCCCCAGGCACTTTGGGACAGTTTCCCATGGCCAACCCACCCTAACCTGCACATC
>NW_025200243.1:2773-6429 GCF_004010195.1 Chiloscyllium plagiosum | reverse complement strand
AAGGGCTGATGTCTTTTCCCTAGAGTTGGGGATTCAAAACTGAAGGATTTTTAAGGTGCGAGGAAAGAAGATTTACGAAAGTCAAGAGAGGTAATTATTTTAGACAGAAGCTGGCTTGGGTGTGGAATGAACTTCCAGAGCAATTGGTGAAAGCAGGGACAGTTACAACATTTAAAGGACATTTAGATCAGTACATGGATAAGACATCAGTTTGGATGGTGCTGGGAGCAGCTGCCCTCTCCCTCCCTCTCTCTGAATGAATCCCTATTGGTTTTCTCCCTCTGCCAAGGCCTGCGCAGTGGCGTGTGGAGGCCAGCAGAGGGTGGCATTGCATCACTTTAAGCACCACAGAGACTGCCAGACCTGCCCCTCACAGAGACACACAGGTACACACACGGGGATGGTGAGGACACGGCGTGAAGCTCATCTGGTAACTTAAATGAAACATAAAGAAATGCTCAATTCGCCTCTAAAAACTGTTAAAATATGAGGGACAGATCTGCCAAATTCCACTGTTTAAATAAAAACATCAATTTATTTTTTTCACTCTGAAAGTGAACATTTTACATCAACTATTCACAACTCTGGGACCCTCTTTCTCTGAACTGCTTATTACCCGACCCCAGCTCTATAGCAATATACTGTTTCTGGGTCTGCCATCCTCTCATACCACAGGTGCTTGGAGGCGCTCAGTTCAGACCAGCATTCCCTCTCTCTTGAAGGTATAGTACAAACTTTCAACTTCATCACATTATACCCTGGTGAATATCGATAAGTGGGACCTATCCGGATTTCTCTTGCTCTGTGGTTTGTCAATATTTTCATTTGCTCCGTCTGGTGTGTGTCAGGACTTTTGTTGCTCCATTGACAGCATGTCATTATTCGACTTTGTCCATAAGAATATATCAGTATTTCACTTGCTCACACTCGTGTATGTGGGGCAGGATTTCAGTTGTTTCATGGGAACTGTGACACTATAACAATCTCAGTGTTTGTAGATGGCACCGAACCTGGAAGAACTCTGAAGTCTATGGAGGACAGTGTGGAACTCTAACAGGACAATCACACGTTGGTGTAGTGTTCAGGTTTATGGCAGATGGGGATCAGTGCAGAACAGTGTGAGATGATACACTTTGTTGGGAAAGACAATGAAAGACAGTTTATAACAGGCTGTACCATTATAAAGGGGATGCAGGAGCAGAGAGCGCTGCATGTATATGAGCACAGATTGTTGAAGATGTCAGAACAAGTGGGGAGAGCAGTAACTATCACAGATTAGTTTCAGTATCTGAGCTGTTTACAGGGGGAGGTGTAGGAGGGAGTCTCTGTTCTCCCTTCCTGGGAGGTGGTGGTGACGATGTGTTGTGAGCCCACCCTCCTGCCCACCGAGACCGTGGGGATTCCATTTGTACCAGCTCGACACAAAAGGGAGATGGCATCAGGGCCACGGCTTCTAAGTTGTGCCGGGGGGAAACGGAGCTGCCAGTGGGTTTAAAGTGAGAATTGCCCTTCACTGAAGATTGCTCCTTACTCGGTCGGTGGGACGTGGATGTTTCAGAATCTCCACCCGAGGTGTCCTGGGCCTCTCCGACTCGGACGAGGGTCCGCCCCACATGGCAGGGGGAGGGGGTGAGGGAACAGATATCGGGCATTCCACCACCCAGCTTGGCCATTACTGTCCTATTCCAGGCTGTTTCTCCTGGAATGGGAGAAAGGGAGGGTGGGAGTGGGTAGCCTGCTGTTAGTGCTGGTGCAGGTGAGGATAACGGCTAATCGTGAGGTTTTCAGAGGGAGTCTGTCGACAGCATTGTATCCATGCAGTGTAATTGATGTGGGAGGTAAAGTGGACGGGGTGACGGAGAGAGAGGGAGACAGAGAGAAAGGGAGACAGAGAGAGAGACAGTGACAGAGAGAAGGTGCTGCATTCGACAGTGACAGTGTTGAAGCATTAGCCTTATTCGGGGGTCGGTGCTATAACAGATATACAGTGACTCTGAGGGAGCAGAGAGAATACAGTGAGCCTTATCCTGACAGAGCGGGGAAGGTTATTGATGCTTGTCCTGTATTGCTGGATAATTCTTCAGACCACAGATACTGCACTGAGCTGGGTGGGGAGCTCAGACCATGCTCGGTGGGTCTGGTGGTGTAGCTCCCTCTGGGAAGAGAATGGTACCCTCTGTACTTGCCCATTCACCAGGACCTCCGTGCCCCTGTCGACAAACCGTGGTATAATTGTCCCTTATCTGCCATGCTCAGGGTAAACTATTCAGGGCAGCTCCAAGATGAGAAAGCTTGGCCTTTCAAAGATGGCACCAGTGCCAGGGGTCACAGAATACCCAGGGGTATCCTGGTGATGGTGAATACCTCCAGCCATGATGGGTGGGAGAATCGGGCTGGTATTGAATGAGAGGAACACCATGTTGGGGGGGTGGGGGTAGTCAATGACTTAAGTTTGATAAGAAAGCACCAGGAATCTAGCTTGCCCTCGTGCAGATAATCTCTCTGTCACACTCACTGAAAATGGCACCGAGGAAAATTATTGTTAGAATCAGCCCATTGAGTCATAGATTCTGTTGAAACTGCTCCAATTTACAAAGTTGTAGAACAAATACTCATCCAAGACTCTCCATCATTTCAGCTCACACCAATATCCCTTTTTACCATCTTTCCTGCGAAGACTGGCTCATGTTACAGGATGCTATCGAAGTCTCTACATTTCAGCATTCTGTAACCTGGGAACAATCCTTCCATGACACTGACTCTCAGTCTCGCCCTCACTGTCTATACCCCAAACCCCTCCCATGTGGTGATATTTAAACTGATTCCCCCGCCATCTCTCTCTGGCACTGATGTTCACACCCACAGTACCCCCTCATCATGGCCCAATGGAGATATGGAGCTGGAAATGGGTGGGAGCTGCAAGTTTCCCCACATTGGGCAGGGATCTAACACAATGTTACAGAGCAACGCACTGGGGTGGTGTACACAGTCCTACATGCTGGGAGGGTAACTGCGCCTGGTTTACAGATCAATGCACTGGTGCAGGGTACACAGTCCTACATGCTGGGAGCGTAACTGCGCCTGGTTTACAGATCAATGCACTGGTGCGGGGTACACAGTCCTACATGCTGGGAGGGTAACTGCGCCTGGCTTACAGATCAATGCACTGGTGCGGAGTACACAGTCCTACATGCTGGGAGGGTAACTGCGCCTGGTTTACAGATCAATGCAGTGGGGTGGTGTACACAGTCCTACACGCTGGGAGGGTAACTGCTCCTGGTTTACAAATTCACCAGTTATCACTGCACAGGTCGCTGTGCTGGTCAGACTATCTGGTTGAGGTTTATAGATAATGCAATGATGTGGGATATGCAGCTCTGCATGCTGGATGGATATTTGTTCCAGGTTCACACATTAGTGTTCTGCTGTGGTCTGCACAGTTCGAGGTACTGGACAGATATGTAGCCTGTGCACAGTACATCATTGTGGTGGGGTCGATGGGGGGAAAGGTGATGGACATGTCACGGAACTTCATGGAACGTTCCGTCCCCGATATTCAATAACTGTTATACCTGGAACGTTCTGTCCCTGACATTCTATAACTGACATTCCCCGGAACACTCAGTCCCTGACATTCTATAACTGACATTCCCCAG
>NW_025200243.1:0-768 GCF_004010195.1 Chiloscyllium plagiosum | reverse complement strand
ATGAGGGAGGACTTGGCTAAAGTAGACTGGAAACAAACATTTTATGGTGGCACAGTTTGATGAGCAGTGGGGGACTTTTAATGCAATTTTTCAAAGTGCTTATCAAAAGTCTATTCCAGTGAAAAGGAAGGACTGTAAAAAAAAATCTGCCATGGATGTCTAAAGAAATAAGAGAGACTATCAAATTGTGAGAGAGAAACCATACAAAGTGGCTAAGATCTGCAGGAAATGAGAAGAGTGGGAAAATTTTAAAGGTCAACAGGAAGCCACAAAAAGAGCTATAAAGAAAAGTAAGATATAACATGAGAAGAAACTGACACACAATATAAAGATAGATAGCAAAAGTTTTCTATAAATATATAAAACGAGAAAGAGTGGCTAAAGTAAACGTATGTTCATTTGAGGATGAAAAGGGACATTTAGTTATGGGATATGATGAAATGGTCGAGGCATTGAATAGATATTTTGTGTCGGTGTTCACAGTGGAAGACACTAATAACATGCCAGTAATTGACAAAGAGGCAAAGGTAGGTGAGGACCTAGAAACAATCATTATTACAGAAGTGGTGTTGAGCAAGCTAATGAAGCAAAGGATAGACAAGTCTCCTGGCCCTAATGGAATACATCCTAGAGTACTGCATATGGATGTACATGGAACAGTGTAGGTTAGATGGGCTTTAGATTTGTATGACAGGTCGGCGCAACATCGAGGGCCGAAGGGCCTGTACTGCACTGTAATGTTTTATGTTCTAAGTACTAAATGAGATG
>NW_025200242.1:0-6428 GCF_004010195.1 Chiloscyllium plagiosum | reverse complement strand
ACACTGTGACACTCTCTGAGGCACACTGTGACAGTCTCTGACAGACTGTGTCACACTGAGATACTCTCAAAGACAGATTGTGACTCTTTCTGACTCTCTTTCTCTCTGACTCTCTGAGACACACCGTGACACTCACTGAGACACAATCTGACACTCTCTGACTCTCTCTGAAACTCTCAGACACACTGTGATACTCTCCGACTCTCTCTGACACTCTCTCAGATGCACCGTGACACTCTCCGACTTTCTCTGACATTGTGAGATGCACTGTGACATTATCTGATTCTATCTGATACTCTCTGAAACACACTGTAACTCTCTCTGAATCTCTCTGAAACACACTGTGACACTCGCAGACAGATTGTAACACTTTCTGACTCTCCCTGAATCTCTGAGACACACTGTGACACTCTCTGACTCTCTCTGAAACTCTCTGTGGCACTCTCTGACACACACTAAGATACACTGTGACACTCTTTGGCACTTTCTCAAACACACTGAGACTCTCTCTGATCCTATCTGACACTCTCTGAGACAGACCGTGACACTTTCTGGCTCTCTCTGAGACACACTGTGACACTCTCTGACTCTCTCTGAAACTTTCTGTGGCACTCTCTGACACACGCTGAGACACACTGTGACACTCTCTGGCACTTTCTACAACACACTGCGAAACTCTCTGATCCTATCTGACACTCAGAGATTGACTGTGACACTTTCTGACTCTGTCTGACTCTCTGAGACACACTGTGACACTCACTGAGAGACACTGTGACACGCTCTGACTCTCTCTGAGGCGCACTATGACACTCTCTGAAAGACTGTGATACACTGAAACACACTGTGACACTCTCTGATTCTCTCTGAGGCACACTGTGACACTCTCTGACAGTCTGTGATACACTGAAACACTCTCTGAGAGACTGTGACAGACTGTGACACTCTCTGAGACACACTGTGACACTCTCTGACATTCTCTGAAACACACTGTGACACTCTCTGACAGACTGTGACACATTGTGACACTCTCTGACACTCTCTGAAACACTGTGACACTCTCTGACAGAGTGTGACACAACGAGACACTCTCTGACACTCTCTGAAACACACTGTTACATTTTCTGACACAGGCAGAAACAGACTGTAACAATCTCTGACACAGGCAGAGACACACTGTGACACTCTCTGTCCGACTGTGACACACTGAAACACTCTCTGAGAGACTGTGACAGACTGTGACACTCTCTGAGACACATTGTGACACTCTGACACTCTGAAACACACTGTGACACTCTCTGACACAGGCAGAGACACACTGTTACACTCTCTGACAGACTGTGACACAATGTGACACTCTCTGACACACACTGTGACACACTCTGACACAGGCAGAGACACACTGTGACACTCTCTGACAGACTGTGACACAATGTGACACTCTCTGACAGTCTGAAACAACTATGGCATTCTCTAACACTCTCCAACAGACTGTGACACTTTCGGACTCTCCCTGACTCTCTGAGACACACTGTGACACTCACTGAGATACTCTGTGACACTCTCAGACTCTCTCTGAGGCAGACCGTGACACTCTCTGACTCTCTCTGACATACACTGTGACACAAACTGAATCTCTCTGTACTCTCTGAGGCACAGTATGGCATACTGTGACACTCTCTGAGACACACTGTGACACTCTATGACACTCTCTGACACTTTGAGATGCACTGTTACACTCTCTGATCCTATCTGACGCTCTCTGAGATACACTGTGACACTTTCTGACTCTCTCTGAAACACACTGGGACACTCGCCGACAGACTGTGACACTTTCTGACTCTCCCTGAATGTATGAGATACACTGTGACACTCTATGACACTCTCTGAAACTCTCTTAGACACACTGTGACACTCTCTGACTCTCTCTGACACATTGAGATGCTCTGTGACACTCTCTTTTCCTATCTGACACACTCTGAGACACACTGTGACACTTTTTAGCACATCTGAAACACTCTGTGACACTGTCTGACAGACGGTGACACACTGTGACACTCTCTGACACCGACAATGACACTTTCTGACTCTCCCTGACTCTGAGACACACTGTGACACTCACTGAGACACAAAGTGACACTATATGACTCTCTGAGGCATAGTACGACATACTGTGACACTCTATGACACTCTCTGAAACTCTCTTAGACACACTGTGACACTCTCTGACTCTCTCTGACACTCTCTCAGACACATAGCGACACTCTCTGACTCTCTCTGAAACACACTGTGGCACTCGCTGACAAATTGTGACACTTTATAACTCTCCCTGAATCTCTGAAACCTACTGTGACACTCTCGGACTCTCTCTGAACCTCTCTGTGGCACACTGTGACACTCTCGGAGACACATTGTGACACTCTCTGAGACACACTGTGACACTCTGTGACTCTATCTGCCACACTGGAACAAACTATGTCACTCTCTGTCCATCTCTGAGACACACTGTGACACTCTATGACTCCCTCTGACACACTAAGATACACTGTGACGCTCTCTGACACTCTCTGAGAAACACTGTGACACTCTCTAACAGACTATGACAATTTCTGAGACACACGATGACACTCTCTGAAACAGACTATGACATTCTCTGACACAGGCAGAGACACACTGTAACACTCTCTGACACTCTCCAACACACTGTGACACTCTCTGAGACACACTGTGACACTTTCAGTCTCTCTCTGACTCCCTGAGACACACTGTGACACTCTCTGAAATAGACTGTGACACTCTCTGACTCTCTCTGAGGCACAGTATGACATACTGTGACACTCTCTGACTTATTCTGACACTCTCTGAGACACATTATGACACTCTCTGGCACTCTCTGAGACACATTGTGATACAGTCTGACTCTCCATGACACTCTCTGAGGCACAGTATGACATACTGTGACACTCTCTGACTCACTCTGACACTCTCTGAGACACACTGTGACACTCTCTCACAGACTGTGACACACTGAGACACTCTCAAAGACAGATTGTGACACTTTCTGACTCTCTCTCTCTGACTCTCTGAGACACACTGTGACACTCACTGAGACACAATCTCACACTTTCTTACTCTCTCTGACTCTCTCTGAGACACAATGTGACACTCACTGCGACACACTGTGACACTCTCTGACTCTCTGTGAGGCGCACTGTGACACTCTCTGACAGACTGTAACACACTGAAACACTCTCTGAGAGACTGTGACCGACTGTGACACACTCTGAGACACACTGTGATACTCTCTGACAGACTGTGACACAATGTGACACTCTCAGACACTCTCTGAAACACACTGTGACACTCTCTGACAGTCTCTAACACACTGTGACACTCTCTGAGACACACTGTGACACTCTCTGACTCTCTGAGGCACACTGTGACACTCTCTGACTCTCTCTGAGGCGCACTGTGACACTCTCTGACAGACTGTGATACACTGAAACACACTGTGACACTCTCTGACTCTCTCTGAGGAACACTGTGACACTCTCTGACAGACTGTGATACACTGAAACACTCTCTGAGAGACTGTGACAGACTGTGTCACTCTCTGAGACATACTGTGATACTCTGGCATTCTCTGAAACACACTGTGACACTCTCTGACAGACTGTGACACATTGTTTCAGAGAGTGTCAGAGAGTGTCACAATGTGTTACAGTCTGTCAGAGAGTGTCACAGTGTGTTTCAGAGAATGTAAGAGAGTGTCACAGTGTGTCTCAGAGAGTGTCACAGTCTGTCACAATCTCTCAGAGAGTGTTTCAGTGTGTCACAGTCCGACAGAGAGTGCCACAGTGTGTCTCTGCCTGTGTCAGAGATTGTCACAGTCTGTTTCTGCCTGTGTCACTCTGACAGACTGTGATGCACTGAAACACTCTCGGACTGACTGTGACCGACTGTGACACTCTCTGAGGCACACTGTGACACACACTCTCTGACTCTCTCTGAGGCGCACTATGGCACTCTCTGACACTCTGCAACACATTGTGACACTCTCTGAGACAACCTGTGACACTTTCTGACACTCTCCAACACACTGTGACACTCTCTGAGACACACTGTGACACTCTCTGACACTCTCCACCACACTGTGACACTCTCTGAGACACACTGTGACACTCTCTGAGACACACTGTGACATACTGTGACACTTTCTAGCACATCTGAAATACTTTGTGACACTCTCTGACAGACGGTGACACACTCTGATACTCTCTGACACCGGCTGTGACCATTTCTGACTCTAACTGAGATTCGACGTTTCGGGCACAGGCCCTTCTTCATTCCTGAAGAAGGGCCTGTGCCCGAAACGTCGAATCTCCTGTTCCCTGGATGCTGCCTGACCTGCTGTGCTGTTCCAGCAATAAAGTTTCAACTTAGATCTCCAGCATATGCAGACCTCACATTCTCCTCTCTGAGACACACCGTGACACTCACTGAGACACACTGTGACACTCTCTGACTCTCTATGAAAATCTCTTAGAACACACTGTGACACTCTTTGACACTTTCTCAGACACACTGTAACACTGTCTGACTCTCTCTGACACTTTAAGATGAACTGTGACACTCTCTTATACTATCTGACAATCTCTGAGACACACTGTGACACTCTCTGACTCTCTCTGAAACACACTGTGGCACTCGCTGACAGATGGTGACACTTTATGTCTCTCCCTGAATCTCTGACACACACGGTGACACTCCCTGACTCTCTCTGAAACTCTCTGTGGCACTCTCTGACACTGTCTGAGACACACTGTGATACTCGCTGAGACACACTGTGACACTCTGTGACTCTATCTGCCATACTGGAACACATTATGTCACTCTCTGTCCCTCTCTGAGACTCACTGTGACACACTTTGACAGACTGCGACACTCTCTGGGACATACTGAGACACTCTCTGACTCTCTCTGAAACACACTGTGGCACTCGCTGACAGAGTGTGACACTTTATGTCTCTCCCTGAATCTCTGACACACACGGTGACACTCTCTGACTCTCTCTGAAACTCTCTGTGGCACTCTCTGACACTGTCTGCGACACACTGTGACACTCGCTGAGACACACTGTGACACTCTCTGACAGACGGTGACATTTTCTGAGACACTGTGACACTCTCTGAGACACACTGTGACACTTGCTGTCTCTCTCTGACTCTCTGAGACACTCGGTCACTCTCTGAGACACACTGTGACATTTTGTGACGCTCTCTCACACTCTCTGAGACACACTATGTCACTCTCTGACTCTCTCTGAGACACAGTGTGACTCTCTCTGACACACTGAGATACACTGTGACGCTCTCTGAGAAACACTGTGACACTCTCTGACAGACTGTGACCCCCTCTGAGCCAAATGCTGACATTCTCTGACACTCTCTGAGACACAATATGACACACTGTGACACTTTCTGACTCTCTCTGACGCACTCTGAATCACAATGTAACATTCTCTGACAGATTGTGTCTCAATGTGACAGTCTCTGAGACAAACTGTGACTCTTTCTGACTCTCTCTGACTCTCTGAGACACACTGTCATCCTCTCATAGATAGACTGTGACACTCTCTGACAATCTCTGAGGCACACTGCGACACTCTCTGACAGATCGTGTCACACTGAGACTCTCTCAAAGACAGATTGTGACAGTTTCTGACTCTCTATCTCTCTCTCTGACTCTATGAGACACACTGTGACACTCGCTGACAGACTGTGATAGACTGAAACACACTGTGACACTCTCTGACTCTCTCTGAGACACACTGTGACATGCTCTGACAGACTGTGATATACTGTAACAAACTGTGACACTCACTTACTCTCTCTGAGGCACAGTATTACATATTGTGACACTCTCTGACTTACTCTGACACTCTCTGAGACGCACTGTGTCACTCTCTGACTCTCTCTGAGACACAGTGTGACTCTCCATGACACACTGAGATACACTGTGACGCTCTCTGAGAAACACTGTGACACTCTCTAACAGACTGTGACCCTCTCTGAGCCAAATGCTGACATTCTCTGACACTCTATGAGACACAATATGACACTTTCTGACTCTCTCTGAGACACATTGTGATACAGTCTGACTCTCTTTGACACTCTCTGCGGCACAGTATGACATCCTGTGACACTCTCTGACTCACTCTGACACTCTTTGATATACACTGTGACACTCTCTCATAGACTGTGACCCTCTATGAGCCAAATGCTGACACTCTCTGACACTCTCTGAGACACAGTATGACACACTGTGACACTTTCTGACTCTCTCTGACACACTCTGAAATACAATGTAACATTATCTGACAGACTTTCACATTGTAACACTCTCTGAGACAAACTGTGACTCTTTCTGAC
>NW_025200241.1:2892-6427 GCF_004010195.1 Chiloscyllium plagiosum | reverse complement strand
AATGAAAGTCATAAAAGTGACCCCAAGGAAAACTACAAGGAGCTGCACGAGAGCGCACAGCCTGAACATGGGCTCAGTATGGATTCCATATTTGATCTCGACAAAGAGTTCGCCTCCAGGATAAGGTTACTCAGAAAGAACACGGAGAGAAGGATAAAAAATTACTATTTGAGAGATGCAGCATCTAACCAGTCGCTGATATTAAGTTATGAGCGAATATGCACTCTTTCTGATCTGCTACCGAGAGAGTTGTGGCAATTTGTGGGACAGAGGAGCAGAAATTTAGCGTTTTCCCTTGTAAGATCAGGTTATCTTGCCAACTCAAGACTGGGGGCTAAACAGTAGGAGTGACTGTTCCAGGAATTCAGTTTGTTCTTGTGAATGATTTGGCAGGATCCAATGTGGAGTGTTATACCTTGTTGTGTAGAAACCCAAGGAAGACGAAGAAACTAAACAGTCAAAACAGAAATATCTTGTTATTTTCCGAGTCTGTGTCGTAACCAGATCCCACCAACATAAGTCACAGCACAAAGCGAAAAGAAAAGAGAAAGATAAAGCAACTAAACTGGAAACCCTGGTTGACTTAATGGTGCAGGGTGAACCTGAACAGGCAGATGGTCAGATGGAAGTGTTTATTCCTGAAACGCTCAGGGATTGAATTGCAAGACAAAACTGTCAAAGACATATGTGTGGATGAATACTCCGAAAAGGAGGCAGACAATGTTGCTGAAAATAATTATCAGACATATAGAATTCTAAGATGGAAATGGAGACCACAGCAGGTTAGTGCAGAGGAGAAATTGACCAAAGTGCAGCAGATTATGTTGGGGCTGGTAGTATGCAGACAGGATGTGTTACGGGTAGCACATGAACTACTGGTAGGAGGTCACCTTGGGGTACGAAATTCTCTTGCTAAGTTACAACAATGTTTATTGGTCTGAAATGGAAATTAATCCAAATCCCGCATTAAAAGAACCTGTCACACAGCTTCCAATAGAATGTGTGGGTCCCCTCCCGAGAACTAAAAATGGGAAGTAAAAATTGTTAACTAAAATGAATTAATCTACCAGATTTCAAGAGTAAATTACATTATGGAGTATCAAGGCAAAAAGTGTAGTAGAGGAGTTAGTAGCTTTCTTTCCAGTGTGTGTGATTCATTCGGTCCAAGGATCGAATTTTACTCTAAGTTTTTTTATGGAGTTTGTGGATAGCATAAGTATAAAACACTGTAATTCTAGTGCATATGATCCCGGTTCCCAGGAAGCATTCGATGCTGAAGACCATGTTGAGAGCATACCGTTAGAGTTACCTGAACTTTTTGAGATAAACCTATCCCATTCGTATTATTAGCAGTGTACGATGCCCCAAACGAAACTGCTCAGTTCTCTCCCTTTGAGATAATATTCAGGCATGAAGTGAGAGGCCATTGAAATTCATTCAAGAAAAAATGACAAGACCAAATTGGGACATCTTACACTTAGATTATATATCAGAGGCGAGCGGTGAGTTAATCGAGTAGGTGAGTTCATAACCAGCACCGGGAATGGGCTCAATATAGAATGAAGACGGAGGCAGATCAAAGCTCTGAGACCCTGATGTTTTCCCGAGGGAATGTCGTGTTATTGCTCCTTCCCGTGACAGGAGATTCATTCAAAGTCAGGTTTAGTGGTCCCTATCAAATTGACAAAAAGGTTGAGTCAAGTGTACGACGTAGTAAAAATGTCAGATATTACAAAAATGTATCGGTCTGTCATTTGAACATGTTGATACTGTATTAAAACAGAGAGAAAGAACTAGAGAAACAGGTGTTAGTTATTGCCCCATAAAGTGAGGAACCGAATCCAGATGATATAGATGTCGATGTGCCTCAAACTAGATTAAAATGTGAAGAATTTCTTGAGGTGTGGGATAGGTGAGTACACTACCTGTCTCAAGAGCATAGAACTAAATTGTTAGATTTGGTAATGCCACATATGGGCTTATGTTAAAATCAGTTGGGGAGGACTAATGCAATTGTACACAAAGTAGACAAAGTTAATATTGCTGCAATGAAAAAGACCCCTACCAGCTTAATGCTGTTCAAGGCAGACCGCTCCAGAAGGAGGTGGACTACATGTTTGAAGTGGATGTCATTGAACCAAACCAGAGTCAGTGGAGTTCGTCGAACGTCTTGGTTCCTAAACTAAGAGTTGGACAAGAATAATTCTGCGTGGATTTTCGGAAGGTGGACCCTGTTACAGAACCAGGCAATATCCAAATTCTACATTGGAGAACTGTATTGGAAAAAGGTAACAAGCCAGTTTCATCACCAAGTTGGACATTGTGCATGGTTACTGGCAGGAACCTTTGTCAGAGATGTCAAAAGAAACTTCTGCGTTTGTAACCCCAAATGGGCTATATCAGTTTGAAGTGATGCTGTTTTGATTGAAGAGGCACCGGTCCAAAGACTTTTTAAATAGAATGTTGCCTCTATTACCAAACTGTGAAATGTTTTTGAACAATGTCGTGACCTTTGGTAAGTCTTGGAAGGGTCACATGTTACAGTTGGCAGAGCCCTTTGAATGACGACCAGAAACAAAACTCGTGACAAACTTAAACAAAATTGAATTCGTTAAAGCAGAGGTGACGTTCTTGGGACATAACATCAGTCATGGAAGGTTGAATCCCCCAGAACATAAACACGAACATCATCAAGGAATTTCCATGACAAATCTCGAAGATACAGATGCATCGATTATTAGGATTCGCGTATTCTATCAGAGGTTTCGATCCAAACTTCAGCAGTGTACCATTAACCGATTTGCTGAAGAAGAAGACAAAGTTTCGGTAGACAGTACAATGCCAGGAGGCATTCGACAATTTGAAAGCAATATTAATCATTAAACCAGGTTAACTACAACGAACCTTTCAAAACTTTATCAAGTCATCATCGATGCCAGTGACATCGGAGTTAGAGCTGCACTGCGAGTTCTACAGGGCGCAACCATGAGGCGATCCTATTGGAATCCACGGACGATGTGATTTTTACTTGCATGTACTCAGCTGACCTTGGAGCATGTGCACGTGCCAAGCAAGGTACTAGTTAGTGTCCTCCTCCTGGATCAATTGGGGCCAATTGTTCGGGACTCCAGTGGTGGGTGGACTCTCTACCGAAGGGGTTACGGGGATCCAGCTGCACTACCACCGAACTCCACTTACTGGGTGTCTCACTTCGCCCGGCTAAGGAATCCTGGGCGACGAATTGGCAGAAGCTGGAGGCCAAAATCTCGGCTCTCATAGGCCGCTGGACATGACTGCACACAGTGCTGTCTTACAGGAGTCTTGCCCAGAGTTGCGAGGGAAGAGCGAAGGACTTCTGTGAAGGTGAATCTAATTGTTTAAAGACCTTACTTCAGGCGTCAGGGCCTCAATTTGACGAGAGGTGCGAGGGAGGAGCGAAGGACTTCTAGGAAGGTAGGTCTAACGGTTTAAAAAACCCTTAGTGCAAGTGTTGGGGCCTCCATTTGCGAGAGGTGTGAGGGAGGAGCAAAGGACT
>NW_025200241.1:0-2198 GCF_004010195.1 Chiloscyllium plagiosum | reverse complement strand
TGATAGAGGACCTGAAAAGTGACGACAGAGAATCAGGTTGGAAGCTGAAGAGCAGGACAAATAGAGTAGTGATCTCAGGTTTGCTACAGGTGACACGAGATAGTGAGATGAGGAACAGTCAGGGAATGCAGCTTAACACGTGGCCGCGAGGCTGGTGCAGGAGGGAGGACTTTAGATACCTCGACCATTGGTATACCTTCTGGGGAACGTGGGACCTGTACATGAAGGACGGGTTACACCTGAACTGGAGGGGCACAAATGTCCTGGGTGGGAGATTTGTTCGTGTGATGCGGGAGAGATTGGCGGGGGGCAGGGTGGGGTCTTGTTAGGAATCAGAGCCACATGTCTGAAAGGGGTCAGTTGCAGACTGGACAGTGACAGGATACATTAAATCTCTCAGGAAGGCTTCTCACGCGATGAAACAAAGGGATTGGTTAAAGCGTGTCTCCTTTCATGCAAGGAGTGTCCGAAATAACAATGATGATCTTAGAACATGGATCAATACTTGAGGCTGCGATGTTGTGGTCATAGCGGGTCGTGGGTTCCACAGGGGCAGGATTGGTTGCTTGATGTTCCACGGTTTTGAACGTTTAAAAGGAACAGGGAGGGTGGTAAAAAGGAGGGGATGTAGTATTGCTAATCGGAGAGTGCATCACAGCTACAGAAACAAAGGCGATGGGGTAGGTTTGTCTACTGAGTCGGTATGAGTGGAATTTAGAAACAAGGAAACAGCCACCGCATTGGGGGTTTTCTACAGAACACCTAATTGCAGTAGAGTGATAGAAGATCACATAGGCAGACAGATTCTGGAAAAAAATGCAGAAATATCAGTGTTGTTGTTATGGATGATTTCAATTTTCCCAATACCGACTGGAACCTCCTAAGTGCAGATAGTTTTGATGGAACCGTCTTTGTCAGATGTATTCAGGAGGGGTTAATTACTCAGTATGAAGACAGACCGACGAGGGGAGAGGCCATTTTGGATTTGGCACTCATCAACGAGCCAAGACAGGTATCAGACCTCGCGGTGGGACAGCACTTTGGTGAAAGTGATCACAACTGCCTCACATTTAGCATAGCCTTGGAGTGGGAACAGAGCAGTTAACAAGGGAAGACATTTAATTGGGGGAAAGGAAATTATAACGCTATCACACAGGAGTTCGGACGTAGAGACTGGGATCAATTGTTCCATAGAATGGGCACAGCAGACATGTGGAGGCAATTTAAGGATAGGCTGTTGCAAGTGATGCACGAATTGGTTCCTCTGAGACAGGGAAGAAGGGGTAAGATTAAGAAACTTTGGATGATGATGATAGAGGAACTCCTCGTCAAAAGGAAGAAGGCAGCTTACTTAAGGTGGAGGAATCAAGGATCTAGCACAGCTTTAGAGGATAACAGGCTTGATGGAATGGAGCTCAAAAATCGACTGAGGAGAGCTAGGAGGTGGCACTAAAAAGGCTTGGAAAGAAGGATTAAGGAGAACCTAGGGGCATTTTACTCATATGTTAGGAATAAGAGAATGCTCAGGGGGAAGGTCGGGCTGGTCAGGTATAGTGGAGTGAACCTGTGCGTGGAATCTAACCAGACAATCCCTAAATTAGTATTTTGCTTCAAGGAAATGGAACTTGTTAATCAAAAGATTTAGAAGTGCTGGGATACAATCTTCTCCAGATCAAGATTGATGAAGATGATGTGATAGAAATTTTGGAAAACAGTAAGATTGATAAGTCCCCAGGTCCAGAACAGATTTATCCTAGACTGCTCCGGGAAGCGAGAGAGGCGATTGCTATGTCAATGGCGAGGATATTTGCCTCTTCCCGCTCCAAAACAGTCATACTGGTGGATTAGAAGGAGGTGAATGCTGTTCCTCTTTTCAAGAAGGGTAATAGGGAAATGCCTGGCAATTACAGACCAGTCGGTCTTACGTCTGTGGTCAGCAAAGTTTTGGAAAGAATTCTGAGGGACATGATTTATGATTATTTTGCAAAGCATAGCGCGAGTATAGGCAGTCAGCATGGATTTGTGAAGGGCAGGTCATGCCTCACAATCTTATAGTTATCTTTGAGGTGTCAAGACAGGTCGACGACGGTCGAGCAGTGGATGTGGTGTATGTGGACTTCAGAAACGCATTTGATAAAGTAGGCTCATTCATAACGTCAGGTTGGATTGGATACAAGGGATGTGCTGTCTGGATTGAG
>NW_025200240.1:0-6426 GCF_004010195.1 Chiloscyllium plagiosum | reverse complement strand
CACAGACAGACACACACAGACACAAACAGGCACATTCATAGACACACACAGAGACAAAGACACACAAAGACAGATGCACACAGAGAGACAGACACACTCAGAGATACATACGCAGAAATACACATGAATAGACATACACATGAAGAGACACACATGTGACGCACAGAAACAAACTCATCTTGTTTCTTTCATACTCAATCTAACTATGTCTCACTCTCATACAATCTTTTCATACCTGCTAATGCACAATCTTGCTCTCTCTTGCTAATTCTCTCTCTCATACTCACTTTTGCTGTCTCTCTCTCACACTCTCTATCTCTGTCTCATAAACAATCTCACTGTCTCTCTCATGCGAACTCTCACTATCCCTTTTCGCATAATCCCACGATCTTTCTTTCACAATACTATTATCTCTCGCACAATACTATTATCTCTCGCACAATACTATTTTCGCTCATGCAATCCCAGTACATCTCTCGCACAATCTCATGAAATCTCTCACGTAATCCCACTAAATTGTTCTCTCTGATGTACATTCTAGATTTCCTTCTTGTGTCTAATGTGACCAGGGGATATGGTGGAATGAGCGTATTGAGCTCAATGATCAGCGTTGATCATATTGAATGACAGAGCATGCTCCAGGTGCTGAATGTCCTGCTACTGCTCCTATTTTTTACGTTTCTGTTGATGTCTCCATAGTCACTGACAAGACCCACGTTGGGTGGGAGAGAAAGCTGTGGGGACGACCAAAGAGGCTTTGACCTGATGTGACCAGCTTCACTGAGTGGTCAAGTGATTGCCACATGGACTATAATTGGTGAAATGTCCGTGTGCATCACAGATTTCCAAACTCACTCAGTGATGGATTAAAATCCCCTTTCCCTGCCCAGTCCACACCTCCAGACCCAGGGACGTTTTGTCCCAGAGGCAGGGCAGGTTTCTGACTGGATATTATTACATTGCAACTTGAAGGTATTGAATGTAACAGAGTTTGCTGCATCCCATCATATCATCTACTTTGCTGTCTGTATTGTGCGAAGTATATTTCAAACACTGCTGGACTGAAATGAATGTGGTGACGTGATTCAGAGAACAGAAGAACTAGGAGCAGGAGCGAGTCATCTGGCCACTCGAGCCAGCTCCACCATTCAATAAGGTCATGACTGATCTTTTCAGGGCCTCAGCTCCTCTTATCCGCCCTCTCACCGTATCCCTTAATTCCTTTACTCTTCACAAATCTGTCTTTGCCTTAAAAACATTCAATGAGGACGCCACAACTACTTCCCCGGGCAGGGAATTCCAGAGATTCCCAACTCTCTGGGTGAAGAAGTTCCTCCTCAACTCAGTCCAAAAACTGCTCCCCCTCATTTTGAGGCCACTCCCCCTTGTTCTAGTTTCACCCGCCATGGAAAATACCTCCCTGCTTCTATCCGACCTATTCCCATCATCATTTTATATGTTTCTTTAAGATCCACCCTCATTCTTCTAAATTCTATTGAGTATAGTCCTGTCTATTAGTCTTTCCTCATAAACCAACTCTCTCAACTCCAAAATCATTTGTGAACCTCCTCTGCACCCCCTCCAGTGCCAGTACATCCTTTCTCAAGTAAGGAGACCAAAACTGCACATAGTACTTCAGGTGTGGCCTCCCCACCACCCTGTACAGCTGCAGCATAACCTCCCGGTTTTTAAACTCCATCCCTCTAGCAATGAAGGACAATATTCCATTCGCCTTCCTCATTACCTGCTGCACCTGCAATCCAACGTTTTGTGATTCATGCACAAGTATACCCAGGACCCTATGCACAGCAGCATGCTGCAATTATTCACCATTTAAATAATCATCCATTTTCCTGATCGTCCTACCAAAATGGATCGCCTCACATTTCCCCACATTGTACTCCATCTGCCAGACACTTGCTTACTCACTGAACTTATCTATATCCCTCTGCAGACATTCAGTGTCCTCTGTACACTTTGTCCCACTCATCTTAGAGTCACCTGTGAACTTTAACACACTACAGTTGGTCCCCAACTCTAAACCATCGATGTAAATTGGAAACAATTCCAGTCCCAGCACTGATCCCTGAGGCACACCACTAGCCACTGTTTGCCAAACAGAAAAACACCCACTTATCCCCACTCCTTGCTTCCTCAGAGTTAATCAATCTCCTATCCATGCTAATACATGAATCAGATCAGTGTGCTCCTTTATCTTATGGAGCAGTCTTTTGTGTGGCACCTTGTCAAATGCCTTCTGGAAATCCAGAAACACCACATCTATCAGTTCCCCTTTACACCATGAGACCACAGGACATAGGAGCAGCAATTAGATGGATCAGTCTGCTCTGCATTTCAGGTTGAAAGGTTTTACATCCCTATTCTCTCGCTTTCTCACTGTAACGTTTTATCCCTTTGGCAATCAAGAACTTATCTATCTCAGTTTTAAATAGCCTCAATAACCTGGCCTCCACAGCCTTGAATTCCAGAGATTCCCCACTATCTGGCTGAAGAGGTTTCTCTGTATCTCCGTTCTAAAAGGTCTTTCCTTTACCTAAGTCTATGCCCTCGGGTCCTCATCTCTCCTGCCAATGGAAACATCTTTCCAATGCCCACTCTGTCCAGGCTGTTCAGTATTCTGAAAGTTTCCAACAGATCCCCCCTCATCATTCTAAACTCCATCAATTTTAATCCCAGAGTCCTCAAGTGTTCCTCATTTGTTAAGCCTGTCATTCCTGGGATCATTCTGATGAACCTCCTCTGGACCCGCTCCAGAGCCAGTGCATCCTTCCTGAGGTACAGGACCCAAAATTGCTCACAATACACGAAATATGATCTGACCAGAGCTTTACCGAGCCACAGAAGTACATCCCCGTTTTTATATTTGAGCCCTCTCGAGGTGAATGACATTGTATTTGCCTTCTTAACTACGGACTCAACCTGTAAGTTCACAATAACAGAAACCTGGACTAGGACTCCTGAGTCCCTTTGAACTTGCAAATTCTGAATTTTCTCCCCATTGAGAAAATAGTCCATGTCTGAATTCTTCCTACCAAAGTGCATGACCTCGCACTTTCCCACGTTGTACTCCATCTGCCACTTCTTTGCCCACTCTCCTAACCTGTCCAAATCCTTCTGCAGCCTCCACGCCTCCTCAATGCTATCTATCTTTGTATTGTCTGCAAGCTTCACCAGAATGCCCTCAGTTCCTCCATCCAGAACATTAATGTTCAAAGTGAAATATTGTGGTCCCAACATTGACCCTTGTGGAACATCACTAGTCACCAGCTTCAATCCTGAGAAGGCCCCTTTTATCCCCACTCTCTGCCTTCTGCCAAACAGCCAAGCGTCTCTCAATGCTAGTACCTTGCCTCTGACACCATGGGCTCTTATCTTACTCAGTAGCCTCCTGTGCGGCACCTTACCAAAGGCCTTCTTGAAGACCAGGTAGATAATATCCATTGACTCTCCTTGGTCTAACATGCTTGTTACCTCCTCAACGAATTCTAACAGATTTGTCAAACGTGATCTTCCCCTAATGAAACCATGTTGACTTTGCCCTATTTTGTCATGCGCTTCCAAGTATTCAGAAAGCTCATCCTTCACAATGGACCCTAAAATCTTACCAACTACTAGATCAGGCTAATTGGCCGATAATATCCTCTCTTTTACCCTGCTTGCTTCTTAAACGGGGTGGGGGGGGTGTTACATTAGTGAATTTTCCAGTTCTCTGCGACCCTCCCTAACTCAGGTAATAACTGATAGATCACTGCAAAAGCCTCCACTATCTCTTCAGCTATCTCCTTCAAGGTGGAGCCCATCTGGTCCAGGGGATTTATCTACCTTCAGTCTTTTCAGTTTTTCTAGCACCTTCTCCTTGGTGATTTCCACTTAACTCATCTCTGCTCCCCCCACCCGATGTTCTTGTATTTTTGGGATATTACTTGTGTTTTCCATCAGAAAGACTGGCACAAAGTATTTATTCAGTTCCTCAGCTATTTCTTTGTTCCTCATTGCTATTTCTCCTGCATCAATTTCCAGCAGCTCAATGTCCACTTTTGCCTCTTCTTCACCATTTTTTTATCTAAAGAAGCTCTTACAGTGTTCCGTTATATTACTGGTTAGCTTACCCTCATTTTTAATCTTCTCCCTCCCTATTTCTTTTTTTTTGTTGCCCTCTGTTGGTCTTTGTAAGCTCCCCAATCCTCTGGTTTCCCACTACCATTCCCCACATTACATGCTTTCTCTTTTGCTCTTATACTATCCCTGACTTCCCTAGTCAGCCATAGTTGCCTCATCCTCCCTGTACCGTGCTCCTTTTCCCTCGGGATTAATCTCTGTTGTTTCTCCTGAATTACTCCCTGAATACCATGTCTTTGCTGTTCCACTGTCTTTTCTGCTTGGCTCCTCTCCCAGTCAATTCTCCCCAGCTCCTCCCTCATGCCTCTGTCGTTGCCTTTATTCAGCTGTAATACTGTTACCTCTGATTCTATCTTCTCCCTCTCACATTGCAGAGTAAATTCAATCAGATTATGGTCACTGCCTCCTCAGGGTTCCTTCACATTAAGCTCCCATATCAAGTCTGCCTCATTATGCAACACTTAGTCCAGTATTGCCTGTTCCCTTTTGGGCTCCAAAGACATTCCAGAAATTCCTTTTCTTGCAATCCCCTAACAATCTGATTTTCCCAGTCCACCTGCTTATTGAAATCCCCCATGATCACTGTAACCTTACTGTAACCTTTATTGCACTCCTTCTCTATCTCCTGGTGCATCTCGTGCTCCAGCTTCTGACGACAGTTTGGAGGCCTGTAGATAATTCCCATTACAGTTTTCATGCCTTTGCGGTTCCACAATTCTACCCACACAGATTCTACACCACTTGACTCTATTTCGTTTGTTGCTATTGGTTTAATTTTAATTTTTGATTAACAAGGCAACCCAGCCCCTCAGCCCACCTGCCTGTCTTTTTGGTAGGATGTTCATCTTGGATATTTAGCTCCCAATCCTGATCCCCTTGAAGCCACGTCTCCGTAATGCCCACCATGTCATCCCTTCCAATTTCAGTCCGCACCACAAACTCATTTACCTTATTCCTTATACTATGTGTTTTCAGATATAACACCTTCAATCCTGTGTAAACCGTTCCTCTTCCCATTGTCATCGATTTATCCAGCATGTTTGCAGTCTGATTCCTAACCCTTTCCAAACACTTTGTCCTATTTTATGTGGCTGGAGACTTTAATAACCTCTCCTGAGTACTCCTTTTTTATCTTTTTCTTCATATTTTTTCAATGCAGTTCAATCTATCCCGAACAGATGTTAAACTGGAGCTTTCCTTCCCAGTGGCCGTTATACTTCTTGGAGTTTTCCCCTTCCTTTCCCTCCCACTTCCTGGTTTAAATTCTTGTTGACCAGCCAATTGACCCTTTTTGCTGGAACCCTGTTCCCAGCTGGGGTCAGGTGGAGACCGTCCCATCGGTACCAATCCCTCCTGTTCCAACACTGACGCCAGTGCCCCATGGAAAGGAACCCCTCTTTCTCCCACCGCTCGTTTAGCCATGTGTTTCCTTTCCTTATTCTGGGGTCCCTGTGCCAATTTGCACGTGGCTTGGCCAGTAATCCGAAGATGGTAACCCTATTCTTTAATTTGGTTCCTAACTCCTGATAATCCCTGAACAGCTCCTCTTTCCTGGTCTTGCCGATGTAGTTTGTCCTGACGTGGACCACAACAACTGGATGCTCCCCCCACCATCTCCCGTCTCCTTTCAGGCCGATCAGAGATGTCCCGCCCCCGGGCACCAAGCAGGCAACATACCACATGGGACTCTCGCTCCTGCTGACAAAGAATACTGTCGATCCCCCTAATTGGAGAATGCCCCACAACTACCACTTTTCTGTTTGCTCCCTCACTCTTGAATGGCCTTCTGTACCACAGTGTGGTGGTCAGCTGGCTTCATCCTCCCTGCAGCCCTGTTCCTCACCCACGCAGGGAGCAAGGACCTCCTACCTATCCAACAAGCTCAAGAGCTGAGGCTCCTCTCCCTGGATCCCTCTACCTGCCTCACTTGAAGTCGCACCCTGCACTCCCTGGACACTGACCGATCCTGGTGATGTTTAATCTACCAGGTTTGACCACCTCCTGAAACCGAGCATCCAGGTAATTCTCTCTCCCATCCCGGATGTGCCTCTGGGTTTGAAGGTCACATTCCAGCTCAGCAATTCTGAGCCGGAGTTCTTCCAGTAACCAACACTTGCTGCAGATGTGGTCACCCGTTGTCTCCCCGAGCTTCTCATGCCCTCAAAGAATTTGAGTAAATGAGTTAATTTCACGAACCCATACTGCAGCTGCCCAATGGGACAATTTTTATCCAGATGTCTCGCTATTTCTTCCTTGATGTTAGATTAAAGCATTTTCCTTGGATAT
>NW_025200239.1:5310-6426 GCF_004010195.1 Chiloscyllium plagiosum | reverse complement strand
CTCAATGATGGCCACGAGACTCACATCTGTTCCTCCATTCTCTTGGATGTTTGGGTATAACTCATGTCTTCCACTGTGAAGACTGGCACAACGCAATTTTTCAGTTCCTCAAATATTTCCCTGTTCCCCACTACTGTCTGTCAAGTGTCATTTTCCAGTAGTCTATTGTCCACTTCTACCTCTCTTTTGCGTTTATATGAATAAAGAAACAACTGCAGTCTTCCTTTATATTAGTAGTTAGCTCACATTTAATCTTCTCCCTACTCATTTGTTTTGTTATTGCCCCTTGTGGGTCTTTGTGAGCTTCCCAATGCTCTGATTACCCACTGCCCGTCGCCACATTATATATTTTCTCTTTTGCTTTTATGCTATCGATGACTTCCTGAGTCAGTCATGGTTGCCTCAACCACCCTGCAACATACCTCAATTTCCACAGGATGTGTCTCTGATGTGTCTGCTAAATTACGCTCAGACAGTCTTGCCATTGCACTTCCACATTCCTGCTTTCTTGCTAGGTTTCTTTCTCACCAATTTCATCCAGCTTCTACCTCATGCCTCTGCAATTGCCTTTATTCAACTTTTGTACCGTTAGTTCTGATTGTATATTCTCCCTCTCAAATTACAGGGTAAATTCAATCATGTTATCATCACCGCTTCCCAAGGGTTCCTTCATCTTCAGCTCCCTTGTCACGTCTGCCTCATTGCACAACTCGAAATCCAGTATTGCCTGTTCCCTACTTGGCTCCACCACAAGCTGCTCCAAAAATCCATCGCGTCGACATTCCACAATTGAATTGAATTGAATTGAATTTATTGTCACGTGAAGTGAGGCACAATGAAAAGCTTTATCTTGCGATCAATACAAACAGATCTCAGTGTGAAGTAGCATAGATGTATAAATAATATGTAAACATATACTAGGTTGGCCTTTGTGATTGTCCGGGCCGAGTTCACCACTCGCTGTAGACATCTCCAATCTTGAATGGTACAGGTGCCATACCAGGTACTGATACATCCAGACAGAAGCATCTCAATGGCGCACCTGTAAAAGTTGGCTAATGTATTCGCAGTGGTGATTCAAGTGATCATCGATTTTTTTTAAATTTCGACCACCTC
>NW_025200239.1:2954-5132 GCF_004010195.1 Chiloscyllium plagiosum | reverse complement strand
TGAACATCCGTCTGGGTGAAGAAGGTCCTTCTGAACTCAGTCCTAAATCTGCTCCCTCTAATCCTGTGGCTATGCCCTCCTGTCCGAATTTCACCCACAAGTGGAAGCATCCTTTATAGTTCTCTGTAATCTATTCTGTTCAATGTTTTATGTTTCAGTAAGATTGCCCCCTCATTTTTCTAAATTCCAAAGAAAATAATCCTAATGTATGCAGTCTCTCTTTATAGGCTAACCCCCACAACACCGGAATCAACCCAGTGAACCTCCTGTGCACCCCTTCCCCACCAGTGCCAGTACGTTCGTTCTCAAGTAAGGGGAACAAAAGTGCACACAGTACAGCAAGGATAGCCTCGCCAGCACCTTGTACAGCTGCAACATAGCATCTCTGTTTGAACCTTCAGGAACCTACGTTACATCTGTTCAATTTCTATCGGGATGCCCTGCTATTTCTTCCTTGATAATACACTCAAGCATCTTCCCCACTGCAGAACTTAAGTTAACCGATCAATAATTCCCAATGTTTTATCCATCTCGATTTTTAAACAGTGGTGTCACACTATTTTTTTTTCCAATTTGCTGAGACTGCCACGCAGCCTAGTGAATTTGAAAATTGCCACTAGTGCACCTACTGTTTCTCCCGCCATCTCCTTTAATACCCTGAGATGCATTCCCTCACGGCCAGGAGACTTGTCCATCCTCAGCTCCATTAGCTTCCCTGACACTACCTCTTCCGTAATAATGTTTGTTTCCAGGTTCTCACCTACATTTGTCTCTTTGCCACTTACTGGCATGTTATTACTATCCTCCACTGTGAAGACTGACACAAAATACCGATTCAATGCCTCGGCCATTTCATCACATCACATAACAAAGTGCCCCTTCTCATCCTCAAAATTACCAAACTTTAGTTGAGCCACTCTTTTTTTCTTTTTATATTTATATAGGAATTTTTGCTATCCGTCTTTGTATTCTTTACCAGCTATTTTTCCTCATCTTTAATATTTTCCCAATCTTCCAGTTTCATGCTGTTCTTTGCCGTTTGGTATACCTTCTCTTTCACTTTGGTAGCCTCCCTTATTTCCTCAGACACGCAGGGCAGATTATCCCTTTACTTCCAGTCCTTCCTTTCTACTGGAATATACTTTTGCTGAGCAATTCTACAAAAAAATCTTTGATGGAAGTCCTCCACTGCTCGATATCTGTCCCACCATATAACCTTTGTTTCCAGTCTACTTTAGCCAGGTGCTCTCTCGTTCTATTGTTGTGCCCCTGCACATGCACAGGACCCTGGTATTAAATTTTATCTTCACACTCCCCATCTGAATTCCAAGTTCTGCCATACTTTGATCACTCGTTCCAAGAGGATCCCAACTATGAGATCATTAATTATTTCTGTTCCAATACGCAGGACCAGATCGAGGGTTGCTTAATCTCTCGTCGGTTCCATTGCATTCTGTTCAAGGAAGCTATCACGTGTACACTCAACGAACTCCTCCTCAAAGGTACTGTAACTGAGCTGCTTCGACTAAGCTCCATGTAGATTAAACTCCCTAATGATAATAGCCGACCCATGTTTACAGGCATTGCTGATTTCTTTGTTTATTGCCTTCACCAGTGATGTTATTATTTCCTGCCCTAGAGACTGCACCAATCAGTGACCTTTTCTTCAGAGAATTTCTACTTTCCACGCAAATTAATTCAAACTCATTCTCCATCGAACTTATAGCGTCTCTCCACACTGCCCTGATGTCGGCCTTGTATAACAGACAGACACCATTTTCTTTACACTGCTGTCTGACCTTCCAAGTAATCTCGTACTCCTGGATATTGAATTTGCAGTCAAGCCATTCTTTTGACGTTTCTCTCTAATGTCTATTAAATCATTTTCATTCGTGTTGATTTGAGCCATTAGCTCTTCGACCATGTTACAAATGCGACGAGCATTCAGGTGAAGTGCCTTTTTGTTAGGTTTCTTGTCCTTATGATTTCTGTAATAATATCTCGTTTTGCTTGTTGTCTCTCCTCACCTATCCATTGACGTCTTCTCTCCGCTGTTTCCAAAGGCCCAACACGCCTTCCAGGTGAAGCAACACATGAACTGCACTTTACGCAATCCACTCTACTGCAATCACTGCTAGCAATGTGGTTCCCACTATTTTGGGAAACGAAGTTTGGACT
>NW_025200239.1:0-2609 GCF_004010195.1 Chiloscyllium plagiosum | reverse complement strand
CCTTTCCCTCCCCCAACCCCCACTATTTCTTCTGCAGATAGACCAACATTTTCCAAGCTATCGTCAGTTCAGAGGAATGGTCAGTGGAATCGAAATGTTAAATCGATTTCTTTTTTTAGATGCTGAATTGTTCCAGCACCATCTGGTTTTGGTCTGGTTAGAGTCGGATACTGTGAATGTTCGAGGAAGAATGACTGTGCATGGCCTGGCAGAAGAGTGATACTGTGCTTGTGCAATGATCCCCTGCACAGAATACAGAACTCTGCTCCTGTTGAAATGTTCTCTTGTGGGTAGTTCTGAATACAAGGTGAGCAATCGGCATGAACTTCTTAGTTCGATGAAGACAGCAATCATTTCTGCCGCAGTTCTCTCCTGGATGGGATGAACAGCAGAGAGAAAAGCAACCCTCGTGTCAGATGTGAACGGATTGGAGCCCACGCAGGAGGTGTCATCAAGTGACAGTTTTCTTTTACAGATAGAGAACGCTTTCTCACTGTGACAATGTGCCATTGGGTATCAAAGCTAAACAGTTTATAGGCGCAAAGGCTGAAAACAGCGTTTTCCAGTTAAAATGCGTGAATGTGATCCCTCCAGTGTGACAGTACAGTTGTGTATAGTTGTAAATAGAATAACTGGATGAATCACTTTACACATTCAGCTGGCGAACAGTCCTCTTGTGGGAAGACATCTGAATAGAATGCAGGAAGACGCACTGAGAGGTTCTTGATCAGTTTCATCTAGGGACTGAGACAATACTGGAGGTTTTGAGAGTCTTAAACGTGGACAAATCCCCAGCTCACAGTGCAGTTATATCTCACGTTGCTCTGTGAGACAAAGGAGCAATTTCAGGGTTTCGGACCAATGTTTCACATTCCTCTTAAAATGGACTGCGCCCTGGGGACTGCCGCTGTGGGAATGTTCAGGGATACGGGCACAGACCCAGCAGCTGGTCTGGTTTACCTTTGGACACAAATGTGGGTCATGTCAAGGAGAATGCTCACCCACGGCTAACGGTGGATTAAGTGCTCTGTTCTGTGTGCCCTGTTACCGATCAGTGGTGATGTGCAGGTCAGACCAAGAGTGATGATCCCGATCGTTGCAGCGAGCAGCTGGATCCCTCTGTGGTGTCTGGAGCTGTATCCTGTTCTGCTTGGTTGTCCTTCTGTGGAGGCGGAGCCCTCTTTCACCGGGTCGCAGTCTGGTCTCCCTTGGAGCGTGACAGATGCACCGTCGTGAGACAGACCAAGAGTGGTCCTTTCCATCTCGGGGAGAGAGAATCTTTCGGCAGGGACTGTCTCCTCACATAGTGCCCAGTTTAAACGGGTGAAGTAGTTCCTGCCGTGGGGTGGACATAGCAGCTTTTTTTGTTTTCTTTTCTTTTGTTGTACCCCCACACTATCGTCTAACTGCGGTAGTGCTTATTTTTTCCCCAGCACCCATGTTGTGTGTGTGCAGGTTTGATACAATGTGAAAGATTGAAGGTGCACGAATCTTTATTCTGTTTCCACCAGCAGGAAGATAAGAAGCACCCAAGTACATCGCAGGTTTTAGCAAATCTTGGTTTAAAGTGATCTTTCTACTAATGGCTTGAACGTAATCAAAGAGAATTTCCTGTGTTAAGAGCAGCGCTGTGTCATTGGTTAGTTTTGGGGGTCCGGAGGCTGTGGGCACGGTTCGTTCCATTAGCACTTCAAATAGTGTAATTTCCATCGCTCGGTTTCCCTGTCCACTTACTGTGTGAAGCACGAGTGGCCGGCCGTCTGGCCAAGCCAGTCCTGTGTCCCGAGTGATTTGGGGGAAGGTGGTTTTGAGGGTGCTGTTCATTCTCTCCAATATTCCTGATGACGGGGTGTGGTGCAGAATGTGGTATCTCCTGGGTATTCTGAGGGTGTCACAGTCAGCAGGAATGAGCTTCGCGGAGAAAATGGCACCATCCCCCGTATGTTTCTATGCGCCCGGGGATAGAAAACTCTTGTAATAACCTCCTGCAGGATACACTTTACCACTGCTCTGGCGTCATTTTTTTTTTGATGGGGAATGAGTCTACCCATTTTGAAAACATGTCGACAATAACGAGGTCAAATTTTTATTCCTCCTTCTGAGGCGTGAGGGCAAGGTCAATTAGAAGGTGGGTGAATAGACCATCAGGAACTGGAATGTAGTCACGTTTGGCTATCGGCTTCCCTGCATTTTTCGGTAGACAGACGAGGCACTGTGACAGCAGAGCTAAGGCAGCTTCAGCGACTCCCGCTGCATACCAGGAATGGCTGACAGCATCTTACCTGTGTGTTCGCTTATGTGTACCACCAGGGCCAATAAGTGCAGGTGGGCTTTCAGTTAAATGATGCAGCGGTGGGTAAGAACCTGTAAGAACGGTGATTGTACGGCACCAATGCGGGCCCATGCGGCCCTCTCTTCTGGCGTGGCAGTTTGCTGTGCTGTTGGGTCTGCATCGAGAGAGTCGGGGGACTCTGGAGTTTCACCACCGTGGGGGTCTGCAGGACATAAGTGGCAAGGAGTAGTGCAGATTCCCGGGTGGCTGCATCAGCTGAGGCATTTGCTTGGTTTACGGGATTGGTGGCAGAGTTATTGGTATCACATTTTATAAT
>NW_025200238.1:4216-6426 GCF_004010195.1 Chiloscyllium plagiosum | reverse complement strand
ACATTAGGTCTCCTCGAGAGGGCAGATGTGAGTCTGGGGGTTGGATCTGGGATCTGGGTTGACCAGGGGAGATTTGTAAACCAGTGAATCCAATGTTCATGCCGTGAGTTAGTTGGCTCTCGAGGCAGAAGATGAGGTGTTACTGGTAACATCCTGGTAAATCTCTTTGGAACCCTCTCCAACTTAATAATCTCATTCCCATAAAAGAACTGCACACAGTACTTCAGAAGAGGCTTTATCAATATCCAGCACAATCTCAGCATGATTTCCCAACTTCTAACCTCTAAGGTATCTGCAATGAAGTAACGTTAAACATCCTAAGCCACCAACTTCAAAGAATTATACCTGCGCTCCTGGGTCCCTCTTTTGTATATAACTACCAAAGCCCTTGTTTGTTTTTTTTTTGAAATGCAATGCCTCACATGTATCCATGTTAAAATCCATCTGCCACACCTGAGCGCAGTGCATGATATTACTGCCCCATCTCACTCCCCGTTCAGATTAAAATGACAATCCCCTCTCCAGAAGGCCTACAAACACCAGCCTTGAGTTTCCCAAAGACCCAGAGCTTAGTTTGCCTTGTGCAGGCAGAGAGAGGAGTCGGTAAGCAAAAACTGGAAAGGAAACAGTTGCCTTGTATCAATGAATGATTTTAGGAAGAGGGAAGCCACATGATAGAGATTTGAAATGGTGACCGGTGTTTTGGGCCCAGAATTGTGCTCCTTTCTCATCTCTGGTGTTCAGTATTGATATTTACTCGAGATCCTTCATAATGTATAGTGTGCCTGCATGATTTCTTTCTCTAATATAGCAGACTACTGATAATAGCCATTTAAACCGGAAATCATAGCCAAGCAATTGAAGATGTTCATTGGTTATCTCAATGGCACAGCGAATGCACTCAATATCGTTTAGTTGAGGCTAATAACTTGTACTTCTTTTTTCAATTAGAAATGTCCGCTGTATAATTTGGTAATGTTAACCAGAATTTAATAAATCCACACACTTCAAATTTGACCCGAAATCTGGGCATGATTTAGGCCTTGTTTAATGGATGGTGCCCACGTTTCTGCGCCGGAGCTCTGGATTCGATTCCAGTCCCTGACTGTCTGATAGTGCTCCTATCTCTGCAGAAGGTGGAGTTGAGTCATGTCCTGTGGAGGTGTGTCACAGCATGTTACAACAGGCTGATGAACAAACACACAGGAGCATCATGTTGCAGCTTTAGGGACTAACGTTCAATGATGGTAGTGTCCCTGTCACTGCGCCGAAAATTCTAGTTCCAAATCCCACAGAGCTGTTTGAACAAGTTGATTAAACTTTTTTGGAATCGTGCCTTGTTGGAAAAAGAAGAGGTGCGGCTACTGAGTTTGAGACTACAGACCCAGGATCGCTGAAAGCACAGCCAACCGTCTTGATTGGAGTCACATTTACACTTTTTAGAGGTTTATAAAATCATGAAGGGCATGGATAGGGTGGGTGGTCAAGGTTCCTTCCCCCCAAGGTAGGAGAGTCAAAAAATAGAAGGTATAGGTTTAAGGTGAGAAGAGAGATATTTGAAAGACAATGAAGAACAACCTTTTTTTCCTGCAGAGGGTGGTGCTTCTATGGAATAAACTGCCAGAGAAACTGGTGGAGGCTGGAACAATTACATCATTTAAAAGGCAACTGGATACCTTTATGATTAGTGGGACATGGGTCAAATGCTGGCAAATGGGAGTGGATTAATTTTGAATAATCGGATGGCATGAACAAGTTGAAGGGTCTGTTTCCCTGTTGTACATCTCTATGAATCATTGATTTAATTAATGAAGGTCTCTTTGTAATCATCAGCTGTTCACCATTATACAAACACTGCCCACTGTACACCACAACTTGATGATTTCGCAAATTTGCGAAATATATTTTCTATAACTCTCATCTAAATCATTCATATAACTGACAAACAAAAGTGGACCCAACAATTTTGCCTCTGAATCATCGCTGCCCACCAGATTCCAGTTCAAAAAACAACCATCCACCACCACCCTGTCTCCTGCCATTAAACAGATATTACACAGAAACACACACGTATTCACACACACATACAGAGACACCAACGCAACCATGTATTTAAGACAAAGGTAAGATTAAAACAACGATCGAGAGTTACAGTGAGAAGGCGGGAAAGATGTGTTGAGAAACACACCCGACAGAATCAAATAGCAAAG
>NW_025200238.1:2989-3913 GCF_004010195.1 Chiloscyllium plagiosum | reverse complement strand
TGACCAACTGCTGCTCCTACCTCATCCGTTGTTCTGTCAATTCACCCCCAAGGCTGTTACAGAGGGAGAGAAATATCCCATTCAGCCAGTCAGCATCGTGATAACACAGGAGGGGCAGGCCATAATGCACCTCTATGGGATTAGACAGGAATAGAATGAAGTATGCAAATCATTTCAGTAAATTACACAGCACAGGAGGACGCCATATAACTATCCCAGGCTGTTACGCAGGAGCAGGGGCGCCTTGGGCAGCATCAGGCAAAACAGAGAAGAGATCATTACTCATTTTGTTTTTGGCAATCTGTAACTAATGGAATTCTTCAGGGATCTGTGTGAGGTCATCAACAAATTACAATCCACACCAATGAATTGTATGAAGGGGATGGAGCTCAGTTTGCTCATATATCAGGATAGTCAATCAATAAGATGTCAAATGGACACAGAGCATCTCCAATGAGATACAGACAGGGGAGGGTAGAGCATCTGCAATGGGATACGTACAGGGAAAGGGAAGAGCATCTGGAATGAGATATAGACAGGAGGAGGGCAGAGCGTCTGCAATGAGATACAGAGAGGGGACGGCAGAGCGTCTACAGTGGAATACTGACAGGGGGATGGCAGACCGTCTACAATATGATACAGACAGGGGGAGGATAGAGCGTCAGCAATGGGATGCAGACGGGGGAGGGCAGAGCTTCTGCAATGGGATGCAGACAGAGGGAGGGCAAAGTGTCTGCAATGGGATACAGACAGCGGAAGGCAGCGCGTCTGCAGTGGAATACAGACAGCGGGAGGGCAGAGCGTCTGCAATGGGATAGAGACGGAGGAAGCGCACAGCGTCTGCAATGGGACAGAGACAGAGAAAGCGCAGAGCGTCTGCAGTGGAATACAGACAGCAGGAGGGCAGAGCGTCTGCAATGGGAT
>NW_025200238.1:0-2510 GCF_004010195.1 Chiloscyllium plagiosum | reverse complement strand
GAGATGTTTTATTGACCGTATAACATCTTGAGAAGAGTGTAGTTGGCGAACACCGGATGGATATTTCTTCTTATGTGGTAGAATAAAATTGGGGAAATAATTTAAGAAAAAGTCAGGTTAAAAGGAAAAGTCATTAGACCATAAAATTGAACTCTGATTTCTCTTCATATCAGATCCAGACAAGCTGAGCTTTTTCAGCAATTTCTGTATTTGTTTAAGAATAAAACATATTCAGCTTAACACAGATATTGTGAAGTCATCAAACGCTTATGTTTACATTATGCAGGCACATATTAACACATCTTCAAAACAAGTAGGGCCATTTATTGTTAATGAATTGATTCGGTGTATGACAACAGCAATAATGCACTGACCTGGACTCGACAATGAGATGGAGTCATATAGTTCAGACAATATTCAAGGAGAGCTCACATGGTCCCGTTTGGGGCCTGATAACGCTACTGATTTAACTTACAGATAGAAAAATGTAGCCTATCTGTGAAGGAACAGCCTATTGCTCCCTTTCTGTTTCCCTGTCGCTCAACACAGGACTGTGTGGGAGTGAAAAAAAGCCTAGTCGTCTTTTCCACTCATGGAGGATTCCTGATGATGATTCATTGGAATCTCCCCATTGCCTGAATCAAAGCAATTCAGTCAAATCCAACTGTTTCAGGAAGAAGTCCCATTGTCAGAAGGTAATACGAGACGAATAACTTCAGAAGTAATGATTCAGACTCGATATGTGAGGGGATCAGACAAGAGATTCTGTGGATGCAAATGGGAATCCAAGATGATGTATAGCCTCCTACGTTCCCAGGTCCAGGATGTCTCAGAGCGGCTGCAGAACGTTCTCACCGGGGTGGGGGAGCAGCCAGAAGTCATTGTACACATTGGTACAAATGACACAGGTAAAAGTAGTGCTGAGGTCATGCAGAGTGATTATAGAGAGCGAGGAAAAAGGGTAAAATACAGGACCACGACAGTGGCAATATCCGGTTTACTTCCAATGTTCTGTGCTAGTGAGGGTAAGAACAGGCGGACATGGCAGAGGAATGCGTGGCTAAATAATTGGTACAGGAGGTAGAGATTCAGAGTTTTAAATCACTCGGATCTTTTGTGGGGCAGAGGTGACCTGTTCAGGAAGGACGATTTGTACCTGAATTGGAAGGGAACTAATATCCTTGCTGGCAGGTTTGCCAGTGCTACAAGGGAGGGTTTCAACTGGATTGGCTGGCGTGGGGGACGGCATGGGATCCTCAAAAGCAGGGTTGCAAGTGCGAGGCTGGAAGGAGATACCGTAATCACAAACAGTAAAGTGCAGAGAAAGGTTAGGAAGGAACACGCTAGGGAGCAAGGAATGCCTGTTGGATTAAATTGCATCTGTTTCAATGTAAGATGGCTGACAGGTAAGGCCGATGAACTCTGGGCGTGGAGAGGTACGTGGGACTGCGATATTATAGCCATTACAGAAACATGGCTAAGGGAGGGACAGGACTGGCAGCTTATTGTACCAGGGTACAGGTGCTTTATGCGAGGAAGAGTTGGTGGAAGGAGGTGTGGGGGTTTCATTTTTGATTAAGGCGAGGACCACAGCAGGAATCAGAGATAAATTAACTAATGGATCATCCAGTGAGAATTTATGGGGGAAGCTAAGAAATAATAAGGGAATGATGATATTATTTTGGTTGTATTATAGGCCCCCTAATAGAAAACGGGAATTAGAAAAATTAAAATATGTACAGAGATTGGGGAGACTTGCATGGCCAATAGGATTGCCATAGTCGTAGATTTTAATTTTCCTAACATTGACTGAGAATTACATAGAATTAAGGACTGAGATGGGGTGTATCTACTAAGTGTGTTCAGACGCGTTTCCTCAAGCAGTATGTAGAGGGTGCAATTCGGGGAGGGGTAAAACTTGACCTACTCTAAGAAATAGGGCAGGACAGGTGACTGAGGTGACAGTGGGGGAGCACGCTGTGACCAGTGATCACAGATTTAAAATACTTATGGAGAAGGACAAAAATGGCCCGTATGTTCAATTTCTAAATTGGGGGAAGGCGAATTTTGATGGAATTAGATAGGAGCTTGTAGGGGTTAGTTGGAGGAGTTTGTTTAGAGGCGAAGGGACCTCCGACTAGTGGGAGGCGTTTAAATGTGAAATGACTGGAGTTCAAGGTCTATATGTTCCTGTGAGGGTAAAAGGCAAGGTTGGCAGGAAGAGGGAACCCTGGATGTCAGGAGATATTGAGGCTTAGACAGTGAAAAAGGAGGTGTGGCTGAGGTCCATGCCACTGGGATCAAGGGAATCCCTGGCGATGTACAGGGAATAGAGGAGTTTACCGAAGAAGGAAATCAGAAGGGCGAAAAGTGCGCACATGATAGCATTGTCTGAGATAATTAGGGTGAATCCAAAGAGGGACTTCAAGTATATTAAAGTTAAAAGAATAACTTCATGAGAATATGACCCCTCACCGTCCAAAGTGGACATGCATGTCTAGAACCATAGG
>NW_025200237.1:3507-6425 GCF_004010195.1 Chiloscyllium plagiosum | reverse complement strand
TGGTGCATTGGCCATGGTCAGATCACCTCAGGGATGTGTAGGTTAAGGGGAATTGGGCATGCTCAATTACAAACAGGGATGTGTAGATGAGGTGCATTGGCCATGCAAAATTCCTCACAGGGATGTGTAGTTTAGGTGCATTTGACATGCTCCATTCCCCACAGGGATGTGTAAGTTAGGTGCATTGACCATGCTCAATTCTCCACAGAGATGGGTAGGTTAGGTGCATTGGCCATGCTCAATTAGCCACAAGGATGTGTAGCTTAGGTACATTGACAGTCTAAATTACCCACAGGGATGTGTAGGTTAGGTGCATTGGCCATGCTAAATTTACCTACAGGGATGTGTAGATGAGGTGCATTGGCCATGCTAAATTACCCACAGGGATGTGTAGGCTAGGTGCATTGGCCATGCTCAATTCCCCACAGGGATGTGTAGTTTGAGGTGCATTGGCCATGCTATAGTCCCCACAGGGATGTGTAGGTTAGGTGCATTGGCCATGGTCAATTCCCCACAGGGACGTGTAGATTAGGTGCATTGGCCAAGCTAAATTACCCGCTGGGATGTGTAGTTTAGGTGCATTGGCCATGCTAAATTCTCCTCAGAGATATGCAGGTTAGGTGTATTGGCCATGATCAATTCCCCACAGGGCTGTGTAGATTAGGTGCATTGGCCATGGTGAATTACCCACAGTGATATGTAGGCTAGGTGCATTGGCCATGGTAAATTCCCCACAAGGACGTGTATGTTAGGTGCATTCGCCATGATCAATTACCCACAGGGACGTGTAGATTAGGTGCATTGGCCAGGCTCAATTACCCACAAGGATGTTTAGGTTATGTGCATTGGTCATGCTCAATTACCCACAGGGATGTGTAGGTTAGGTGTATTGGCCTTGCTCATTTCACCACAGGAATGTGTAGGTTACGTGCATTGGCCATGGTCGATTACTCAGAGGGATGCCTAGGTTAAGTGCATTGGCCATGTTGAATTACCCACAGTGATATGTAGGCTCGGTGCATTGGCCATGGCCAATTACCCACAGGTTTGTGTAGGTTAGGTGCATTGGCCATGCTAATTTACACACAGGGATGTGAAGATGAGGTGCATTGGACATGGTCAATTCCACACAGAGATGTGTAGCTTAGGTGCATTGGCCATGGTGAAATACCCACAGTGATGTGTATGTTTGGTGCATTGGCCATGGTCAAATCCCCTCAGAGATGTGTAGGTTAAGGGGAATTGGGCATGCTCAATTACAAACAGGGATGTGTAGACGAGGTGCATTAGCCATGCTAAATTCCTCACAGGGATGTGTAGTTTAGGTGCATTTGACATGCTCAATTCCCCACAGGGATGTGTAGGTTAGGTGCATTGGCCATGCTCAATTAGACACAGGGATGTGTAGCTTAGGTGCAATGACCGTCTAAATTACCCACAGGGATGTGTCGGTTAGGTGCATTGGCCATGCTAAATTACCCACAGGGATGTGTAGGTTAGGTGCATTGTCAATGCTCAATTCCCCACAGGGACGTGTAGATTAGGTGCATTGGCCAAGCTAAATTACCCGCTGGGATGTGTAGTTTAGGTGCATTGGCCATGCTAAATTCTCCTCAGAGATATGCAGGTTAGGTGCATTGGCCATGATCAATTCCCCACATGGATGTGTTTGTTGGATGCATGGCCATGCTCAATTCCCCTCAGGGATGTGTAGGTTCGTTGCATTGGCCATGCTAAATTACTAGCAGGGATGTGTAGGTTAATTGCATTGGTCATACTCAATTTCCCACAGGGATGTGGAGGTTAGGTACTTTGGCCATGGTGAACTCCCCACAGGGATGTGTAGGTTAGTTACTTTGGCCATGGTCAATTACCCACAGGGATGTGTAGGTTTGGTGCATTGGCCATGGTTAATTACCTACAGTAATCTGTAAGTTAGTTGCATTGGCCATGGTCAATTAACCACAGGGATGGGCAGGTTAGGTGCATTGGCCATGATCAATTCCTCACAGGGATGTGTAGGTTAGTTGCATTGGCCATGCTAAATTACCCACAGGGAGGTGCAGGTTAGCTACATTGGCCATGCTAAATTACCCACAGAGATGTGTAGGGTAGGTGCATTGGTCATGCCAAATTACCCACTGGAATGTGCAGCTTAAGGTGCATTGGCCATGCTAAATTACCCTCAGGGATGTGTAGGTTAGGTGCAATGGCCATGCTCAATTACCCACAGGAATTTGTAGGTTAGGTGCATTGGCCAGCCTAAATTACCCACAGGGATGTGTAGGTTAAGGTGAATTGGGCATGCTCAATTACAAACAAGGATGTGTAGGTGAAGGTGAATTGGGCATGCTCAATTACAAACAGGGATGAGTAGATGAGGTGCATTGGCCATGCTAAATTCCCCACAGGGATGAGTATTTTAGGTGCATTTGACATGTTCAGTTCCCCACAGGGATGTGTAGGTTAGGTGCAACGGCCATGCTCAATTCCCCACAGGGATGTGTAGTTTAGCTGCATTAGCCATGCTTAATTCCCCACAGAGATGTTTAGGTTAAGGTGCACTCGCCATGCTAAATTCCCCACTGGGATGTGTCGGTTGGGTGCATTGAGAATGCTCAAGTACAGGGAGAAAGTGAGGTCTGCAGATGCTGGAGATCAAAGTTGAAACTTTATTGCTGGAACAGCACAGCAGGTCAGGCAGCATCCAGGGAACAGGAGATTCGACGTTTCGGGCACAGGCCCTTCTTCAGGAATGAGCAGAGAGTGTTCAGCAGGAGAAGATAAAAGGTAGGGAGGAGGGACTTGGAGGAGGGGCGTTGGAAATGTGATAGGTGGAAAGAGGTCAAGGTGAGGGTGATAGGTCGGAGTAGGATTGAGGCGGAGAGGTCAAGAAGAAGACTGCAGGTCAGGAAGGC
>NW_025200237.1:2103-3487 GCF_004010195.1 Chiloscyllium plagiosum | reverse complement strand
AGGTGCTCTCTGAATCGGTCTGCAAGTAGGCGGCCTGTCTCCCCAATATAGAGAAGGCCACACCGGCTGCAGCGGATGCAGTAGATGATGTGGGTGGAGGTGCAGGTGAATCTGTGGCGGATATGGAAGTTTCCTTTGGGGCATTGGAGAGACTGATCAATTCCCTACAGGGCTGTGTAGGTTAGGTGCATTGACCATGGTGAATTCCCCACAGGGACGTGTAGGTTAGGTGCATTCGCCATGATCAATTACCCACAGGGATGTGTAGGTAGTTGCATTGGCCATGCTAAATTACTCACAGGGATGTGTAGGTTAGGTGCATTGGCCGTGCTAAATTCCCCAAAGGGATGTGCAGATTAGGTGCATTGGTCAAGCTCAATTTCCCACAGGGATGTGTAGGTTAGGTGCATTGGACATGCTCAATTCCCCACAGGTTTGTGAAGGTTAGCTGCATTGGCAATGGTCAATTCCCCACAGGGATGTGTTGGTTAGCTGCATTGGCAATGGTCAATTCCCCACAGGGATGTTTAGGTTAAGGTACACTCGCCAAGCTAAATTCCTCACTGGGATGTGTAGGTTGGGTGCAAAGGGAATGCTTAAGTACACACTGGGAAGTGTAGGTTAGGTACATTGGTCATGCCACATTCACCACAGGGATGTGTAGGTTAGGTGCATTGGCCATGCTCAATTACACACAGGGATGTATAGGTTAAGGTGCATTGGCCAGGCTCAATTACCCACAGGGATATGTAGATTAAGGTGCATTGGCCAAGCTCAATTCCCCACAGGGATATGTAGGTTAGCTGCATTGGCCATGCACAATTGCCCACAGGAATGTGTAGTTAGAGGTGCATTGGCCATGCTAAATTACCCACAAGGATGTGTAGGTTAGGTGCATTGGCCAGGCTAAATTACCCACAAGGATGTGTAGGTTAGGTGCATTGGCCAGGCGAATTTCCTCCACAAGGATGTGTAGATTAGGTGCATTGGCCATGCTAAATTTATCGACAGGGATGTATAGGTTAGGTGCATTGGCCATGCTCAATTACCCACAGGGATGTGCAGATTAGGTGCATTGGCCATGGTCAATTACCCACAGGGCTGTGCAGATTAGGTGCATTGGCCAAGCTCAATTCCCCACATGGATGTGTAGGTTAGTTGCATTGGCCATGGTGAATTACCCACAGGGATGTGTAGGTTCGTTGCATTGGCCATGCTAAATTACCAGCAGGGATGTGTAGGTTAATTGCATTGGCCAAAGTTGAAACTTTATTGCTGGAACAACACAGCAGGTCAGGCAGCATCCAGGGAACAGGAGATTCGACGTTTCGGGCACAGGCCCTTCTTCAGGGCCTGAAGAAGGGCCTGTGCCCGAAACGTCGAA
>NW_025200237.1:0-1810 GCF_004010195.1 Chiloscyllium plagiosum | reverse complement strand
GTGTAGGTTAGGTGCATTGGACATGCTCAATTCCCCACAGGTTTGTGTTGGTTAGCTGCATTGGCAATGGTCAATTCCCCACAGGGATGTTTAAGTTAAGGTACACTCGCCAAGCTAAATTCCTCACTGGGATGTGTAGGTTGGGTGCAAAGAGAATGCTTAAGTACACACTGGGAAGTGCAGGTTAGGTACATTGGTCATGCTACATTCACCACAGGGATGTGTAGGTTAGGTGCATTGGCCATGGTGAATTCCCCACAGGGATGTGTAGGTCAGGTGCATTGGCCGTGCTAAATTCCCCAAAGGGATGTGTAGATTAGGTGCATTGGTCAAGCTCAATTTCCCACAGGGATGTGTAGGTTAGGTGCATTGGCCATGCTAAATTTATCGACAGGGATGTGTAGGTTAGGTGCATTGGCCATGCTAAATTACCCACAGGGATGTGTAGGTTAGGTGCATTGGCCATGTTCAATTACCCACAGGGATGTGCAGTTTAGGTGCATTGGCCATGGTCAATTCCCCACAGTGACGTGTAGATTAGGTGCATTGGACATGCTCAATTCCCCACAGGTTTGTGTTGGTTAGCTGCATTGGCAATGGTCAATTCCCCACAGGGATGTTTAAGTTAAGGTACACTCGCCAAGCTAAATTCCTCACTGGGATGTGTAGGTTGGGTGCAAAGAGAATGCTTAAGTACACACTGGGAAGTGCAGGTTAGGTACATTGGTCATGCTACATTCACCACAGGGATGTGTAGGTTAGGTGCATTGGCCATGCTCAATTACACACAGGGATTTGTAGGTTAAGGTGCGTTGGCCAGGTTCAATTACCCACAGGGGTATGTAGATTAAGATGCATTGGCCAAGCTCATTTACCTGCTGGGATGTGTAGTTTAGGTGCATTGGCCATGCTAAATTCTCCTCAGAGATATGCAGGTTATGTGAATTGGCCATGATCAATTCCCTACAGGGCTGTGTAGGTTAGGTGCATTGGCCATGGTGAATTCCCCACAGGGATGTGTAGGTCAGGTGCATTGGCCGTGCTAAATTCCCCAAAGGGATGCGTAGATTAGGTGCATTGGTCATGCTAAATTACCCACAGGGATGTGTCGCTTAGGTGCATTGGACATGCTCAATTCCCCACAGGTTTGTGTAGGTTAGCTGCATTGGCAATGGTCAATTCCCCACAGGGATGTTTAGGTTAAGGTACACTCGCCATGCTAAATTCCTCACTGGGATGTGTAGGTTGGGTGCATTGAGAACGCTCAAGTACACACTCGGAAGTGCAGGTTAGGTACATTGGCCATGCTCAGTTCCCCACATGGATGTGTTGGTTAGATGCATGGCCATGGTGAATTACCCACAGGGATGTGTAGGTTCGTTGCATTGGCCATGCTAAATTACCAGCAGGGATGTGTAGGTTAATTGCATTGGCCATACTCAATTTCCCACAGGGATGTGTAGGTTAGGTACTTTGGCCATGGTGAACTCCCCACAGGGATGTGTAGGTTAGTTGCATTGGCCATGGTCTATTACCCACAGGGATGTGTAGTTTAGCTGCATTAGCCATGCTTAATTCCCCACAGGGATGTTTAGGTTAAGGTGCACTCGCCATGCTAAATTCCCCACTGGGATGTTTCGGTGCATTGAGAATGCTCAAGTACACACTGGGAAGTGCATGTTAGGTGCATTGGCCATGCTACATTCACCACAGGGATGTGTAGGTTAGGTGCATTGGCCATGCTACATTCACCACAGGGATGTGTAGGTTAGGTGCTTTGGCCATGCTCAATTACACACAGGGATGTGGA
>NW_025200236.1:5838-6425 GCF_004010195.1 Chiloscyllium plagiosum | reverse complement strand
AAACTCTCAGACATTGTGTTCTAGACCTTAACCCCTGGATTAATCTGGCCTATCCCACACTCTCAGACAGTGTTGCAGACCCTAACCCCTGAATTAATCTGGCCTATTCAACGCTCTCAGTCACTGTGTTCTGGTCCCTAACCCCTGAATTAATCCGGCTTCTCCCACACTCTCAGGCACTGTGTCCCAGAACCTAAACACTGGATTGACCTGGTATACCCCACACTCACAGACACTGTGTACCAGATCCTAACCCCGGAATTAACCTGGCCTCCTCCTCACTCTCTGACACTGTCTTCCAGACCCTAACCCCTGCATTAAAACGGCCTCCCCCACACTCTCAGACACTGTGTTCCAGAACCCAACCCCTGGATTGACCCGGCCTATTCTACACTCTCAGGCACTGTGTTCAAGACCCTAACCCCTGGATTAATCTGGCCTATCCCACGCTCTCAGGCACTTTTTTCCAGACCATAAACGCTGGATTAATCTGGCCTATCCAACGATCTCAGGCACTTTGTTCTAGACCCTAACCCTTGGATTGACTCAGCCTCCCCCACACTCTCACATACTGTGATCGAGATCCT
>NW_025200236.1:0-3690 GCF_004010195.1 Chiloscyllium plagiosum | reverse complement strand
ACTCTCTGACACTGTCTTCCAGACCGTAACCCCTGCATTAAACCGGCCTCCCCCACAGTCTCAGGCACTGTGTTCCAGAACCTAATCACTGGATTGACCCCGCTTACCCCACACTCACAGACACTGTGTACCACACCCTAACCCCTGGATTAATCCGGCTTACCCCACACTCTCAGGCACTGTGTTCCAGACCCTAAACTCTGGATTGACCTGTTTTACCCCACACTCAGACACTGTGTTCCAGACCCTAACCCCTGGATTAATCCGGCCTACTCCACACTCTCTGACACTGTCTTCCAGACCGTAACCCCTGCATTAAACCGGCCTCCCCCACACTCTCAGGCACTGTGTTCCAGAACCTAACCCCTGGATTTACCCATCCTAACCTACACTCTCTCAGACACTGTGTTCCAGACCCTAACCCCGGATTAATCCGGCCTAACCTACACTCTCAGGCATTATGTTCTAGACCATAAACACTGAATTAATCCGGCCTATCCCACACTCTCAGGCACTGTATTCCAGATCCTAACCCATGGATTAATTCGGCCGATCACACATTCTTAAACACTGTGATCAAGACCCTAAACCCTGGAGTAATCTGGTCTATCCCACACTCTCAGGCACTGTCTTCCAGACGCCAATCCCTGGATTGACCCAGCCTGTCCCACTCTCTCAGGCACCGTGTTCCAGACTCTAACTCCTGGATTAATCCGCCTATCCCACACTCTCAGGCACTTTGTTCCAGACCCTAACCCATGGATTAATCCAGTCTACCGCACGCTCTCAGGCACTTTGTTCCAGACCCTAACCCCTGGATTGACACGGCCTACCCCACACTCTCAGGCACTGTCTTCCAGACCCTAACAGCTGGATTAATCTGGCCTTTCCCACACTCTCAGGCACTGTATTCCAGACCCTAACTCCTGGATTGACCCGGCCAACCCCACACTCTCAGGCACTTTGCTACAGACCCTCACCCCTGGATTGACCCGGCCTACCCTACACTCTCAGGCATTTTGTTCCATACTTAACCCCTGGATTAACCTGGCCTCCCCCACACTCGCAGGCACTGTGTTCCAGACCCTAACCGCTGGATTGACCCAGCCTCCCCACACTCTCAGGCATTGTGTTCTAGACCATAAACACTGGATTAATCTGGCCTAACACACACTCTCAGACACTGTGGTCCGGACCCTAAACCCTGGATTAATCTGGCCTATCCCACGCTCTCAGACACTGTGTTCCAGACCCTAACCGCTGGATTGACCCAGCCTCCCCACACTCTCAGGCATTGTGTTCTAGACCATAAACACAGGATTAATCTGGCCTAACCCACACTCTCAGACACTGTGGTCCGGACCCTAAACCCTGGATTTATCTGGCCTATCCCACGCTCTCAGGCACTTTGTTCCAGACCATAAACCCTGGATAAATCCTGCCTATCTCACACTCTCAGGCACTGTATTCCAGATCCTAACCCTTGAATTGACCCAGCCTATCCCACACTCTCAGGAATTTTCCTATAGACCCTCACCCCTGGATTAACCCGGCCTACACTATACTCTCAGGCATTTTGTTCCATACCTAACCACTGGATTGACCTGGCCTCCCCCACACTCTCAGGCACTGTGTTCCAGACCCTAACCCCGGAGTAATCCAGCCTATCCCACACTCTCAGGCACGGTGTTCCAATCCCTTACAACTGCATTCAACCAGCCTCCCACACACTCTCAGACACTGTATTCCAGACCCTAATCCCTGGAATGATCCGGTTTAGCCCACACTCTCAGGCACTGTGTTCCAAACCCTAAACACTGGATCGACCTGGTTTACCCCACACTCACAGACACTGTGTACCACACCCTAACCCCTGGATTAACCTGGCCTCCTCCTCACTCTCTGACACTGTCTTCCAGACCGTAACCCCTGCATTAAAACGGCCTCCCTCACACTCTCAGACACTGTGTTCCAGAACCCAACCCCTGGATTGACCCGGCCTATTCCACACTCTCAGGCACTGTGTTCCAGACCCTAACACCTGGATTAATCCAGCCTATCCCACACTCACCGGCATTGTGTTCCAGATCCTAACCCCAGGATTAATCGGGTTTATCCCACACGCTCAGGCACTGTGTCCAGACCCTAGCCCCTGGATTAACCCGGCCTACCCCACACTCTCAGGCACTGTGTTCCAGACCCTAACACCTGGATTGACCTGGCCTCCTCCTCACTCTCTGACACTGTCTTCCAGACCCTAACTCCAGCATTAAACCAGCCTCCCCACAGTCTCAGGCACTGTGTTCCAGACCCTAACCCCTGGATTAACCCGGCCTACCCCACACTCTCAGGCACTGTGTTCCAGACCCTAACACCTGGATTGACCTGGCCTCCTCCTCACTCTCTGACACTGTCTTCCAGACTCTAACTCCAGCATTAAACCAGCCTCCCCACACTCTCATGCATTGTGTTCCAGACCCTAACCACTGGATTTACCCGGCCTAACCCACTCTCTCAGACTCTGTGTTTCAGACCCTAACCCTGGATTAATCCGGCCTAACCCACTCTCTCAGACTCTGTTTTCCAGACCCTAACCCTGGATTAATCCGGCCTACTCCACACTCTCTGACACTGTCTTCCAGACCGTAACCCCTGCATTAAACCGGCCTCCCCCACTCTCTCAGACACTGTCTTCCAGAACCTAACCCCTGGATTGACTCAGCCTCCCCAAAACTCTCAGACATTGTGTTCCAGACTGTAACCGCTGGATTAATCTGGCCTATCCCACACTCTCAGACAGTGTTCCAGACCCTAACCCCTGAATTAATATGGCCTATCCCACACTCTCAGTCACTGTGTTCTAGTCCCTAACCCCTGAATTAATCCGGCTTCTCCCACATTCTCAGGCACAGTGTTCCAGACCCTTACCACTGCATTAAACCAGCCTCCCACACACTCTCAAGCACTATTTTCCGGACCCTAATTCCTCGAATGACCCGGCCTAGCCCACATTCTCAGACACTGTGTTCCAGGCCCTGACCTCTGCATTAAACTGGCCTATCCCACAACCTCAGGAACTGTGATCCAGAGTTAACCCTGGATTGACCCAGCCTAACCCACACTCTCAGGCACTGTGTTCCAGACCCGAACCCCTAGATTAATCTGGCCTATCCCACGTTCTCAGGCACTTTGTTCCAGACCCTAACCCCGGATTAATGCGGCCTATCCCACTCTCTCAAGGACTGTGTTCCAGACCCTAACCCCTGGATTAATCTGGTTTATCCCACACTCTCAGGCACTATGTTGCAGACCCTAACCCCTGCATTAAACCGGCCTACCCCACACTCTCAGACACTGTATTCCAGACCCTAACCCCTGGATTTACCCGGCATAACCCACTCACTCAGACACTGTGTTCCAGACGCTAACCCCTGAATTAATCCGGCCTACCCCACACTCTCAGGCATTGTGATCCAGAGCTAACCCTGGATTGACCCAGCCTAAGCCACACTCTCAGGCACTGTGTTCAAGACCCTAAACCCTGGATTAATCTGGCCTATCCCAAGCTCTCAGGCACTTTGTTCTAGACCCTAACCCCTGGATTGACTCAGCCTCCCCCACACACTCACATACTGTGATCGAGATCCTAAACCCTAGATTACTCTGGCCTATCCCTCTCTCTCAGGAATT
>NW_025200235.1:0-6424 GCF_004010195.1 Chiloscyllium plagiosum | reverse complement strand
AATCAAATTGTTTTCTTGTACACCAAAAAAAAAAACAAATGTAAAGCAATTTTATCATGAAAATTGTATTACTCTGATTGTAATCATTTCACACAATAAATATTTGTATTGAATTGAAAAGTCATCATAGCTGTAGAAGTGTTTTCACCTGACAGGGAATGAAGACTCTGGAGGCAGGCTGAGTTCAGGCATGTGGAAGATGTTTACTCATGCAGCAATCAGTTAATGAAGGGATCATCCCCCAATCTCGGAAGGGAGTTCCATGATACACAGCAACATGTACAATAAAAATCAGCATTTTTATGGTCTTTCTGCATCACAATGGCCACATGCAATGTGGTTACAGCCCTCTCCTCCTCATCCAGACACCCAATTCAAACTCATAATCGCAGATGGACATTCTAATTGACATTCCCAAATTCCTTTCATCTCATGTTGTTTAACAGGTACGATATTCTTCAGGCTTTGGGATCTTTCCACGTATCTTATTAATTCAGATCCAAAGTTATTCGTGCACTTCCTCGGGCCTTTCAGGATGCCTTATCAGTTGGGATACTTTGAATTTTGCTATTCGTTATACTTTATTTTATCAAAGTCAATTACTCCTCATATTGTTCACTGTCCTAATTATATATGTACAAAGAAATACAAAATAGTTAGTTTTAACTTACTTGCTATAAGATTAGTAATATGACTTGTGTTATACAGTTCGTTACATTGTGTAAAATTATGCAGCTACTCTTACTGTCAGGACTTTATGATTAATAGGCAGTCAACATCATATCTTGAAATTAATTCCTAAAACTAGCCAACTGCACATCTATAATTTTTCTTTTGATAGGCATGGGTTACATGTATCTAATTATGTTACAAATTACCCCTATGATTCTCAAGAATCTGTAATTATAACCTTTGTTTTGCAATCTGAGTAATTTTAAAATAATAACTATTTCTGACAAACATACTCTACTGTTGTTGCGACAGCTGATTAGAAATCTCACATAGCTGCCCGTCATATGTAAAAATGAACAGCATTTATTGGAGTGTAAAATAATCAGATGTCTCTTAAAATGTAAGGCCGAATATTAATCCAATAATTTCTGTGAACATTCAAATTCGAAAGGACCAGATATTATCTGTGAGTGTTGGATGGGGCATCATTAGTTAGTTTGTGTTTGTGTTGACCTGGAATAAGAGAACTATTATTCCGTTTTAATATTGACATTAAGAAATAATGGATTAAATTAAAATATGTATTTGATGATGTTCGTTACAAAACCTAAACTGAATTACTGTGTGATTTTTGGAGTGACAATGAATTGACAATTAATTTTAGAACTTTGGCAAAGTAAATGATTCAATATTTCCGAAAGGGTTTGCTCTGATGTTGATTAGATATTTCTTAATCTGTCAGCTGAGAATACAAATTCTGGCATGATGCTATGGAAAGACATTAGATATTCAGTGAACGTTGACCGAAATTGTTTGTCATTCAAAATTCTCAGATCTTCATGATTTCTATACTTGGTTTCTTAGCTTTTTTTCTGGAGAAATATAATATATAATAAGAACATATGCTGCATTGTATTTAATTCATGCATTTTTTCATATCATCAATATTTAGATATTTGAGTCAGAATTATAAAGAAAATAAGTCAATAAGGAAGATTTATTTTCACAGAAATATACACTCAACAGCTTTTATCAAGGTATTTGTTTCAATATTGTCCCTGAATAAACAGATAAATACGTTTAATGGGGATTGTTGACAATGTAATGAGCCACAATTACATTTTTATCATAACTTTTGGACTGGAAACCTATCAGAAAAAAATCCAACATTCAGGACTTGCTCCATCTCAACAGATGTTAGGCGCAGTATCCTCAGTCATAAGTATTAAGGTGTCATCATTGGTCTGGGAAAGATGTAGTGTGTAAATTATACACACTACACTCTTCCTCCAACAGTCGAGTTGCTATGGTCTGGCAATGGAGGAGTCCAAGGCTTACACGTCCCCCCTTACTTCCCTCCAAGGCACCAAGGGATACTTCCATATATGCCACAAATTCACCTGCACCTCCACACACATCATCTATTGCATCTGCTGCACCCGATGTGGCATCCTCTATTTTGGGGAGACAGGCCACCAACTTGTGGAACATTTCAGAGAACACCCGGACCAACTAACCCAACCACCCCGTAGCTCAACACTTCATCTCCCCCTCCCACTCCACCAAGCACATGCACGTCCTTGGACTTCTCCATCTTCAGACCATAGCAACACGCTTCCTAACCTGCAATCTTCTTCCTGACCTCTCTGCCCCCACCCCACTCTGGCCTATCACCCTTACTTGACCTCCTTCCACCTATCGCATTTCCAACGACCCTCCCCCAAAGCCCTCCTCCCTACCTTTTATCTTAGCTTGCTGGACACACTTTCCTCATTCCTGAAGAAGGGCTTATGCTCCTGTTCCCTGGATGCTGTATGACCTGCTGCGCTTTTCGAGCAACACATTTTCAGTTCTGATCTCCAGCATCTGCAGTCCTCACTTTTTTCTCTTATATAGATACTAATTTATAATTCATATCGCTTTTATGGTGCCCAGAGTTTTGAGATTTGTATCAGATTAAGAAGAAAACGAGGAGCTATTAAAATGAAAACTTGAGTGAACAGAAAGCAAAGTATATTTAAATTCGAGGAATCAGAAAGTATTTGCTCCAAATAAGCAGACTTTTTTATGTCGGAAGTGTGGTGGTGGAAAAGCACAGCAGACCAGGCAGCATCCATGGAGCCGGAGATTCCTGATGAAGGCTTATGCCTGAAACGTGGTTTCTCCTGCTCCACAGATGCGGCCTGACATACTGTGCTATTCCAGCAGCACATTCTTGACTCAGATCTCCAGCATCTGCTTTCCTCATTTTCTCCAAATATTAGTACTGGACATGAACTAAAAATGTTAGCCTCGGCAGTTGAACAAAACCACATTTGCATTTTTTGCAATATTTGGACTGAAAATTGTTTGTGATCATGCAACACATCAGGACATATGAATATCTCTTCCATTAGAATCCTTGGCCATTCATAATAAAGAATAACCATTGCTTTGACTAACCAGTATTGTATGTAATTAATGAACTGAAATACCAGCGGAAAACTATTGTATTTATTGGAGGGACTAATAACCAGATCCTTACTGTGGCAGTGAGGATTGTTCTCAGAAACAATCTGATAGTTACTTTGATTATTCCACTGAACAGTAATTAGCTGATCATGAAGACCTTTGTGTGACCTCATGTTTAGTGTTTTGTGTGAGCATTGATTTAAAAAAAATTGCGATATTTCACAAGATTTAGGAACATATTGATAATCAAGTGTTAAACATATTAACTGAAGTCAACATCCTTTTTAAAAATGTTAGAATTGCTAAAAGAAATGCAATAAAATTATTGTAGAATCCCTATTAGCACAGTGTGGTAACAGGCCATTTGGTCGAAAAAAATGACCTTCCAAATAGTAACCCACCCAAACACATTTCCAGACCATATTCCACTGCATTGCCTGTTGACTAATACACATATCACTGAACACAATGTGTAACGTAGCATGGCCAGCTCACCTAACGTGAACATCTTTGGATTGTGGGAGGAAACCACAGCAAAGTCATATAGACTTGGGGAGAAAGTGCAAAATCCACACAGACAGTCAGTCGACGATGGAATCAAACCGAGGTCCCTGGCGCTGTGAGGCAGTCTTTCTAAACAGTGTGCCACCACATGCAAGATGTAAAATCAGTGAGAGATATTCAAAGATAGATTTCAAATGAACACACTCCAATATTGTCTAAACATTTCAATCTTATATTCAGTACTATTAAGTGAATACAAAACAAAAAAAAAAACAAATTCCCTACAATTCACGAATGAATAATAATTAGATATGTAATTTGACCAAAGGTCATAACAATATTTAGATGAATTGTAATTTTTAATAACAAATATAAATAATTAACTGACTAATGAATAATTGGAAGTGTCATATCTTTACTTTACAGACGAAGAAAGCGACTTCTTTTTCACCTTTGTAACATTGCAGAATACCAATGTGTGTGTGTTCCAAATGTTTGACTCAAGCTATTTCGAGCAAAAAAAAACTGATGACTTACGATCACTTAGCCTTTTCATCTTTAAGACCGCAACATTCGCAAATATTTTCCATGAACTTAGAACTAGTAGAACGAGCTAATTTCTTTTCTAGGGAACCTGAAGAGAATAAACGGCTGATACTGTGAATTAGTCATTCAATGCGAACATTCAGCTGAAGACAACTTTCCAAAAATGTTCAACTTCCAAAAATTCAAAACTTATTGTCATTGTTGAATGAAGCAATAAAGAGATGTTAATTCTTTTTCATTTGTTTTTTTGCATGAAAAATCCTTAAGTCTTATTGTGAATATAAACAGAATTTAATTGAAGTAAAATATAACCTAATTAATTCAACTATGTTTTTGCAGATAAAATAAAAGTTGATATTTACAATGATTGAGAGATTGTACACTGCAATACCTTTGCATTAGTTCCTGTGCTGTGTCGTAATTCCACATTTGCACAATGTATAATTGTGCGAATTATATATTGAATAATTATTAAATGTTATTAGATATCAGCAATACTTGAATGGTCAAAGTCTATCAATGCATTAAGCAATAACGAAAAATCTTGATTTGTTATGTGGTTGAGCAATGTCTGGAAATGAAGTGAAATTAATTCAATGAAAAGTATTTAGATTTCCCTGAATCTTAAGGCTAAGATGATCATTATCATTCAAATGAGCAAACATCAGATATTTGCAATGATGTTAGATGGGAAGTCATTGGTTTTGTTATGGGATAGATGACCTGCAAAATAAATGCATTTTCACACTGTAGTATTAGTACTCAGAAAGAATGGATTAAATTTAAATGAGAATCTCACTATACTTGTTCAAAAGACTTTCTTAAATAATTGTGCCATTATAGTAATGACAATGATTTGATAACTAATGTTGCACACGAACAATTAAAATAATTCAACATTTCAAAAGCACTTTGCTGTGATGTTGATTGGTTATTTATTAAGATCAGTAAACTCAGGAATACAACATGGTAGCTAGCCGTATGGATGGAAGACAAAATAAGCCATGCAACGATTAGTGAACAAAGTTCGTTTTTAATTCAAAAATATACGTGATACAAGAATTCACTGGATTCCTTGTAGAGATGTGACGTTGATTTATATGATTAATATTATGATCAATGTTTAAAGGATAGTGTCAGAATTAGGAAGAGAATTCGTAGATCATGAAAGTGAGCATGAAACTGAACAAACAATATAACCAATGACATGTGGAATATAAAGTGATTTTAATAATTTTATTATTATTGTACAGTGATGAATAATGCTGTAATGGAAATGACCAAATAATTCAACGTTGACAAAGCAGCTCTTTTCTTACAATGAAATGAAAGCAATAATCATTTTGTAGCACGCATGATTTGAAAAAGCAGTCTTTGCATGTGAAATATACTGTACAGTTAAGACTAAAATTTTGCATAAATGTAGGAATTTCACAATTTCTAAATGTAGAGTTTGTTGAACTCCCAATAATATGGTTACAATTTGAATTGTCTCTTGCACACACCCAGCAAAAAAGGAGCTTAAAGATTGTTAGGATGACAAAACATTGTTTCTAATGTTATTGTACTACAGTCAATATCCATGATAAAGTAAATTTATTTGTTTAGACAACGTAAATTTTCATTAACGACAGAACTGAAATATAAGATATCAATTGTACTTACTGCATGGAATAGTAAACAAATGCTTACTGTTGTCATGAGTCTCAAGAACAATAAGATATTTACTCAGGTTATTCCACTGAACAGCAATCAGCTAATGATGAATATCTTTGTGTCACTTTATGTGCACTATTTTGTGTGAACATTGATTTCAATAAAATGGAGATAGTTACATGAATTATGAACAGATTAATAATTGGGTGTGAAAGATCTTATTTAATATTAGGCAATTATTAATATTTACTAGAATTGCTGAGCAAAACACACTGAGCAAAACACACATCATGCAATAAATGAGATAGGTGCGAAATTTGCAAACTCAATTTTCAAATGGATATTTTCACAGCATTTCAATCTTACCTTCAATATAAATAGGTGTGGAAAAATTAAAAATCAATTTTCTCACAATTCATAAACAGATCAATAACTAAAAATTGATAAATAAAAGTAAATGGCAATTGTTTATTTTAATGAAGAAGAACTTGATTTTTGTGTCTCATATTTATAGCACTGGGGCATTAAGTTATATGTGTTGTTTGAACCCAGCTCTTCAGAGCAAAAGAAAATCAATGAATATCATTACTTTGTA
>NW_025200234.1:1714-6424 GCF_004010195.1 Chiloscyllium plagiosum | reverse complement strand
CTTCTCAAGTAACCTACCAACCACAGATGTTAGTTTTCATGGTCTATAGATCCCAGAGTTTTCTTTGATTCCATTCCTGAATAATGGTACAACATTTGCTACTCTCCAATATTCTGGAACCTAAAATGTAGCTAACAATGATGCAAAAATATCACCCAAGGTCCCCGTAGTGTGTTCTGTAGCCTCTTGCAGTGTTCTTGGATGCGTCTGTTTAGGACCAGGAGATTTATCCACCCTCATACAATCTAATGCATCCAACACGTCTTCTCCTGTGATATTGACTCACCCCAAGATAACACCACAACCTTTGTTAACCTCCCAAGTCTTTGTTAACCTCCCTTTATCGCGGAGAAATGTATTTCTCCACGATAAAGGCAGAGGAGGCATATTCATTGAGAATCTCGCAAATCTCCTACAGTCCTAGACATGCATGTCCACTTTGGACCTTGAGGGGTCATACTCTCACTTAGCTATTCTTTTTACTTTAATATACTTTAAGAACCTCTTTGGATTCACGCTAATCTTCTCAGCCAAAGCTATCTTGTGTCCACTTTTCGCACTCCCGATTTCCTTCTTCAGTAAACTACTGTATCCCCTGTGCACCTCCAGGTATTCCCTCGATCCCAGTTGCCTGGACCTGAGCCACGCCTCCTTTTTGCTGGTCAAACCCTCAATATCTTCTGACATCCGAGGTTCCTTCTTCCTAACAAACTTGCCTTTTACCCTCACAGGAACATATAGACCTTGAACTGTAGACATTTCACTTTTAAAGTCCTTCCAATTGCAGGAGGTCCCATCGCCTGCAAACAAACTCCTCCAACCAACCCCTACAAGCTCCTGTCTAATTCCATCAAAGTTCGCCTTGCCCCAATTTTGAACTTGAAAATGTGGAGCAGTTTTGTCCTTCTCCATAACTATTTAAAAATTAATAGAACTATGGTCACGGGTCCCAGAGTGCTCCCCCACCCCCGTCACCTCCGTCACCTGTCCTGCCCCAGATCTTAGGGTAGGTCAAGTTTCGTCCCTTCCCGAGTTGCACCCTCTACTTACTGTTTGAGGAAACTATTCTGAACACACTTATTAGATACACCCCATCTCCGTCCTTATTTCTATGTCTTCCCAGTCTATGTTAGGAAAATTAAAATCTACTTATGCAATCCTATTGGCCCTGAAAGTCTCCCCAGTCTGTCTACATATTTTTGTTTCCCTAATTCCTCGTTTACTATTTGGGGGGCTATAGTACAATCCAAATACTATCACCATTCTCTTCTTATTTCTTAGCTCCCCAGACAAGTGCTCACAGGATGATCCATCAGTTATTTTATCTCTGATTACTGCTGTGATACTCGCCTTAATCAAAAATAAACTCCCCATCCCCTCTTTTCACCATCTCTGTCCCGCATAAAGTACCTGTACCCTGGTACATTAAGCTGCCAAGGCTGTCCCTCCCTTAGCCATGTATATGTAATGGCTATAATATACCAGTCCCACGTCCCGATCCATGTTCTGAGTTCATTTGCCTTACCTGTCAGCCATCTTGCAATGAAACAGTTGCATTTTAATCCAACAGGCATTCCTTGCTCCCTGTCGTTGTCTAGCCTGACCTGCCTCTTCATTTTGCTGTTTCTGATTACGGTATCTCCTTCCAGCCTCGCACTTGCCTCCCTGCTGTTGAGGATCCCACCCCTCCCCAACCCGAGCCAATCTAGTTGAAACCCTCCCTTGCAGCAGTTTCAAACCTGCCTGCCAGGATATGGGTCCCCTTCCAGTTAAGGTACAACCCGTCCTTCCTGAACACGTCACCTTGCCCCACAAAATATTCCAGTAATTCAAAAATCTCTGCCCCCTGCACCAATTCTTGAGCCACCCGTTCATCTGCCATATCCTCCAGTTCTTACCCTCTTTAGCACGGAGCACTGGAAGTAAACTGGATATTACCACTGTCATGGGCCTGTCTTTTATCCTTTTCCCTAGCTCTCTTCAATCACTCTTCAGGACGTCAACACTATTTCTACCTGTGTCACTCTGTACTTTGTACCAATGTGCACAATGACTTTTGGTTGCTTCCCCCCACCACCACCTACCCCCCCCTCCCCCATTCCCACCCCCGGTGGGAACGTTCTGCAGCCGCTCTGAGACATCCCGGACCCTGGGCATGTGGGAGGCTACACACCATTCCGGATTACCATTTGCAGACACAGAATCTCCTGTCTGTGCCCCTCACTATCGAGTCAGATAATTACGTCTGTAGTTATTCTGCTTGCACAGCCTTCTGACAATGGGATTTCTTCCTGAAACAGTTGACTTTGGCTGAATTGTTTTGCTTCAGGCAATGGGGAGATTCCAATGAATCCTCATCAGGAATCCTCCATTAGTGGGAAAGATGACTGGACTTTTTTTTTCACTCCCACACATTGCTGTGATGAGCGACAGGGAAACAGAAAGGGAGCAAGAGAATGTTTCTCCACAGATAGGCTACATTTTCTATCTGTAAGTTAAATCAGTAACGTTATCAGTCTCACACTGGACTCTGTGAGCTCTTCTTGAACATTGTCCGAACTATATGACTCCATCATACTCTCGACTCCAGGTCAGTGTGTTGTTGCAGAATCAATTCATTAACAATAAATGGTCCAACTTGTTTTGAAGATGTGTTAATATGTGCTTGCATAATGTAAAAATAAGCGTTTCATGTCTTCACAATATCTGTGTTAAAATGAACATTCTTAAACATATATAGTAATTTCTGGAAATGTTCAGCCTGTCTGTCAGCATGTATGAACAGAATTCAGAGTTCAATTTTTCTGTTCAATGACCTTTCCTTTGGACCTGTCTTATTCTTAAAGTATTTCCCCAGTTTTATTCTCCCACATAAGAAGAAATATCCATCCGGTATTCAGCAACTACACTCTTCTCAATATCTTATATGGTCAATAAAACATACCTCTTTCTCAGGCCGAACTGTTAATTCTTCATAACGTAATGCCTTCATCCCAAGATTGAGTAAAGAGAAACATCTTTGAAACGTTTCGAAGGCATTTTTTTTCTCTCTCAGTTTAGGCAATTATAAGTACACATAATACAACAGATGTAATCTCAGCAATGCCCTGTACTGATGCAGAAAACATCGCTAAGATCATACCCAACACCCCTTTGATGAAACAGAATCACTACATTTATCTTCCAAATCAGTTGCAATTTCTTCAGATTAATTTGATGTGATTCATGTACTAATCCCTCTGTAACACAAATCCCTCTGTCACACTGAGTTCTGCATTCTTCTTGCATTTAAATAAATCTCTGCTGTTTTGTCTTTTCCCCAAAACAGAAAATTTCCATCACATATATATTGTACTGCTTTTTTACTGTGAAGCTTTGCTCACAGCCATCCTCTGTCTTTATGCCATTGCTTGTTGCTGTGCCCTCTCCCAGTCTGTGTTCCATTGCAGAATTTCTGCTCTCCCAGTGTCTGTATCGCATTGCAGACACTATGCCCTCCCCGTCTGTATCCCATTGCAGACGCTCTGCCTTCCCCCGTCTCTATCCCATTGGAGACGCTCTGCCTTCCTCCGTCTCTGTCCCATTGCACAAGTTCTGCCCTCCCCCAGTCTGTAACCCATTGCAGACATTATGCCCTCCCCCGTCTGTATCTCATTGCAGACGCTCTGCATTCCCCCGTCTGTATCCCATTGCAGACGCTCTGCCTTCCCCTGTCTGTATCTCATTGCAGACGCACTGCCCTCCCCCATCTGTATCCCATTGCAGACTCTCTGCCTTCCCCTGTCTGTATTTCATTGCATGAGATGGAAATGTGTTGCTGGAAAAGCGCAGCAGGTCAGGCAGCATCTAGGGAACAGTAGAATCGACGTTTCGGGCATTAGCCCTTCTTCAGGAATCAGGAGGTAGAAGCGGGAGGTGCGGGGTTGTGGGACTATGAGGTTGGAGGCGGTGGATGGGAGATCCCACGAGGTGATGAGGTTATGGACGGTCTGGGAGATGATGGTTTGGTGGTGGGGGGGTGGGGTCATGGTCAAGGGGGCAGTAGGAGGAGGTATCTGCGAGCTGGCATTTGGCCTCAGCGGTGTAGAGGTCGGTGCGCCAAACTACTACCGCGCCTCCCTTGTCTGCTGGTTTGATAGTGAGGTTGGGGTTGCAACGGAGTGCGTGGAGGTCTGCGCGTTCCGAGGGTGAGAGGTTGGAGTGGGTGAGAGGGGTGGGGGAGTTCAGGTGGCGGTTAATATCGTGGTGGCAGTTGGCTATGCAGAGGTCGAGGGCAGGTAGGAGGCCAGCACGGGGTGTCCAGGTGGATGGGGTGTGTTGGAGGCGGGAGAAGGGGTCGTCAAAGGGTGGGCGGGAGTCTTGGTTAAAGAAGTAGGCACGGAGGCGAAGGCGGCGGAAGAATTGTTCGATGTCACGCCGCGTGTTGAATTCATCAATCCGGGAGTGTAGGGGAATGAAGGTGAGGCCTCTGCTGAGGACTGATCTTTCATCCTCAGAGAGGGGTAGGCCTGGAGGGATGGTGAAAACACGGCAGGGCTGGGAGCTAGGACCTGGTGTGGGGCTGGAGCTGGGTGTGGGGGTGGGGTTAGATTCCTGAAGAAGGGCTAATGCCCGAAACGTCGATTCTCCTGTTCCCTAGATGCTGCCTGACCTGCTGCGCTTTTCCAGCAACACATTTCCATCTCTGATCTCCAGCATCTGCAGACCTCA
>NW_025200234.1:0-1149 GCF_004010195.1 Chiloscyllium plagiosum | reverse complement strand
AGAGAGGGACTCACTGAAACCTTTGTAGAGGGAGAAAGAGAGCTTCTTCAAGGAAGGCATCCTTGTAAGAGGATTCGCAGTAGGTTGAAATCTTTGAGGAGAAAGTGAGGTCTGCAGATGCTGGAGATCAGAGATGGAAATGTGTTGCTGGAAAAGCGCAGCAGGTCAGACAGCATCTCGGGAACAGTCGAATCGACGTTTCGGGCATTAGCCCTTCTTCAGGCCTCCCCGCCTGTATCTCATTGCAGACGCACTGCCCTCCCCCGTCTGTATCCCATTGCAGACGCTCTGCCTTCCCCTGTCTGTATCTCATTGCCAACGCACTGTCCTCCCCCGTCTGTATCCCATTGCAGACGCTCTGCAGACACTATTCCCTTCCCTATCTGTATCCGACTGTAGACAGTCTTCTCTCCACTGTTAGCAGACGCTCTGACCTCCCCTGTCTGTATCCCATTGCAGATGCTCTGACCTCCCCTGTCTGTATCCAATTGCAGACGCTCTGCCCTCCCCCTGTCTGTATCCCATTGAAGACGCACTGCCCTCCTCCTGTCTGTATCACATTGTAGATGCTCTCCCCTCCCCGCCTGTATCCCATTGCAGACACTATTCCCTCCCCTGTCTGTATCCCACTGTAGACAGTCTTCTCTCCACTGTTTGTATCCCATTGCAGATGCTCTGCCTCCCCGTCTGTATCCCATTGCAGACACTATGCCTCCCCTGTCTGTATCCCATTGCAGACAGTCTTCTCTCCACTGTTTGTATCCCATTGCAGACACTATGCCATCCACGTCTCTATCCCATTGCAGACGCTCTGCCTTACTCCGTCTCTGTCCCATTGCAGATGCTCTGACCTCCCCTGTAAGTATCCCATTGCAGACGCTCTGCCCTCCCCCTGCCAGTATCCCATTGCAGACGCACAGCCCTCCTCCTGTCTCTATCCCATTGCAGACGCCCTGCCCTCCCCCTGTCTCTATCCCATTGCAGACGTTCTGCCCCCCCTCTGTCTCTATCCCATTGCAGACGCTCTGACCTCCCCTGTCTGTATCCCATTGCAGACGCTCTGTCTCCATTTGACATCTTATTGAATGACTATCCTGGTGCATGACCAAACTGAGTTCCATCTCCTTCATCCGGTTCATTAGAATAGAT
>NW_025200233.1:0-6424 GCF_004010195.1 Chiloscyllium plagiosum | reverse complement strand
CTCTGACAATGCTGCACCCCCTCCAAACTGAACCGCTGACAATGCTGCACTCCCTCCGGACTGACCCTCTGACAATGCTGCACTCCCAACTTACTGGCCCTCTGACAATTCTGCACCCCCTCCAAACTGACCCTCTGACAATGCTGCACTCCCTCCACACTGATCCTCTGACAATGCTGCACTTCCTCCACACTGACACTATGACAATGCTGCACTTCAATCACACTGACACTCTGACAATGCTGCAGTCCCTCCTTATTGACCCCCTGACATTGCTGCACTCCCTCCACACTGACCCTCTGACAATGCTGCACTCCCTCCGTACTGACCCTCTGACAATGCTGCACTCCCTCCGTACTGACCCTCTGACAATGCTGCACCCCCTCCAAACTGAACCTCTGACAATGCTGCACTCCCTCCGTACTGACCCTATGACAATGCTGAACTTCCTCCATACAGATCCTCTGACAATGCTGCACTCCCTCCACACTGATCCTCTGACAATACTGCACTCCCACCACTCTGACCCTCTGACAATGCTGCACTCCCTCCACACTGATCCTCTGACAATGCTGCACTCCCTCCGTAACTGACCCTCTGAAAAAGCTGCACCCCCTCCAAACTGACCCTCTAACAATGCTGCACTCCCTCCACACTAATCCTCTGACAATGCTGCACTCCCTCCACACTGGTCCTCTGACAATTCTGCACTCCCTCTGCACTGATCCTCTGACAATGCTGCACTCACTCCACACTGATCTTTTGACAATGCTGCACTCCATCGGAACTAATCCCCTGACAATTCTCCACTCCCTCCACACTGATCCTCTGAACATACTGCAGTCCCTCCACAGTGATCCGCTGACAATGCTGCACTCCCTCAAACCTGACCCTCTGACAATGCTGCATTCCCTCCACACTGACCCTCTGAAAATGCTGCACTCCCTTCATACCGATCCACTGACAATGCTGCAAACCCTCCGTTCTGACCCTCTGACAATGCTGCACTCACTCCGTACTGACTATCTGACAATGCTGCACTCCCTCCGGACTGACCCTCCGACAATGCTGCACACCCTCCTTTCTGACCCTCTGACAATTCTGCACCCCCTCCAAACTGAACCTCTGACAATGCTGCACTCCCTCCATACTGATCCTCTGACAATGCTGCACTCACTCCACACTGATCCTCTGACAATGCTGCACTCCCTCCACACTGATCCGCTGACAATGCTGCACTCCCATCACACTGACAGTCTGACAATGCTGCATTCCCTCCTTACTGACCCCCTGACATTGCTGCACTCCCTCCGCACTGACCCTCTGACAATGCTGCACTCCCTGCATACCGATTAACTGACAATGCTGCACTCCCTCCGTACTGACCCTCAGACAATGCTGCACCCCGTCCAAACTGACCCGCTGACAATGCTGCACTCCCTCCGTACTGACCCTCTGACAATGCTGCACTCCCAACTTACTGACCCTCTGACAATTCTGCACCCCCTCCAAACTGACCCTCTGACAATGCTGCACTCCCTCCATACCGATCCACTGACAATGCTGCTCACCATCCGTTCTGACCCTCTGACAAAGCTGCACTCCCTCCGTACTGACTTCCTCTGACAATGCTGCACTTCCTCCACACTGATCCTCTGACAATGCTGCACTCCCTCCACACTGACACTATGACAATGCTGCACTCCCTCCATACTGATCCTCTGACAATGCTGCACTCCCTCCACACTGACACTAAGACAATGCTGCACTCCCTCCATACTGACCCTCTGACAATGCTGCACTCACTCCGTAACTGACACTCTGAAAATGCTGCACCCCCTCCGTACTGACCCTCTGACAATGCTGCTCTCTCTCCACACTGATCCTCTGACAATGCTGCACTCCCTCCACACTAATCCTTTGACAATGCTGCACCCCCTCCGAACTGATCCCCTGACAATTCTCCACTCCCTCCACACTGATCCTCTGACCATGCTGCAGTCCCTCCACAAGGATCCTCTGACAATGCTGCACTCCCTCCATCCTGACCCTCTGACAATGCTGCACTCCCCCCACACTGACCCTCTGAAAATGCTGCACTCCCTCCATACCGATCCACTGACAATGCTGCACACACTCCGTTCTGACCCTCCGACAATGCTGCACTCCCTCCGTACTGACCCTCCGACAATGCTGCACTCCCTCCTTACTGACCCTCTGACAATTCTGCACCCCCTCCAAACTGACCCTCTGACAATGCTGCACTCCCTCCGTACTGACCCTCCAACAATGCTGCACTCCCTCCTTCCTGACCGTCTGACAATTCTGCACCCCGTCCAAACTGACCCTCTGACAATGCTGCACTCCCTCCATACTGATCCTCTGACAATGCTGCACTCCCTCAACAATGATCCTCTGACAATACTGCACTCCCTCCACACTGATCGTCTGACAATGCTGCACTCCCTCCACACTGATCCGCTGACAATGCTGCACTCCCATCACACTGACACTCTGACAATGCTGCACTTCTTCCTTACTGAACCCCTGACCTGGCTGCACTCCCTCCACACAGACCCTCTGACAATGCTGCAGTCCCTCCATACCAATCCACTGACAATGCTGCACTCCCTCCGTTTTGACCCTCTAACAATGCTGCACTCACTCCGTACTGACCCTCTGACAATGCTGCACTCCCTCCGTACTGACCCTCCGACAATGCTGCACACCCTCCTTTCTGACCCTCTGACAATTCTGCACCCCCTCCAAACTGATCCTCTGACAATGCTGCACTCCCTCCACACTGATCCTCTGACAATACTGCACTCCCTCCACGCTGATCCTCTGAAAATGCTGCTGTCCCTCCACACTGATCCTCTGACAGTGCTGCACTCCCTCCTTCCTGACCCTCTGACAATGCTGCACTCCCTCCACACTTATCCACTGACAATGCTACACTCCCTCCATCCTGACCCTCTGATAATGCTGCACTCCCTCCGCACTGATCCCCTGACAATTCTCCACTCCCTCCACACTGATCCTCTGACCATGCTGCAGTCCCTCCACCGTGATCCTCTGTCAATGCTGCACTCCCTCCATTCTGACCCTCTGACAATGCTGCATTCCCTCCACACTGATCCTCTGACAATGCTGCACTCCCTCCATTCTGACACTCTGACAATGCTGCACTCCCTCCAGACTGACTCTCTGACAGTGCTGCACTCCCTCCACACTGATCCTCTGACAATGCTGCACTCCCTCCATACTGACTCTCTGACAATGCTGCACTCCCTCCATCCTGACCCTCTGGGAATGCTGCTCTCCCTCCACACTGATCCTCTGACAATGCTGCACTTCCTCCATCATGACCCTCTGAAAAAGCTGCACTCCCTCCGCACTGATCCTCTGACAATGTTGCACTCCCTCCACACTGATCCTCCACTCCCTCAGTACTGACCCTCTGACAATGCTGCACTCCCTCCACACTGACCCTCTGATAATGCTGCACTCCCTCCATCCTGACTCTCGAACATTGTTGCACTCCGTCCACACTGTCCCCCTGACAATGCTGCACTCCCTCCACACTGATCATCTGACAATGCTGCACTCCCTCCACCCTGACCCTCTGGCAATGCTGCACTCCCTCCATACAGACCCTCTGACAATTCTGCACTCCCTCCATCCTGATCCTCTGACAATGCTGCACTCCCTTGATACTGACCCTCTGACAATGCTGCACTCCCTCCATACTGATCGTCTGACAATGCTGCACTCCCTCTACACTGACCCTCTGACAATGCTGCACACCCTCCACACTGACCCTCTGACAATGCTGCACTTCCTCCATACTGATCCTCTAACAATGCTTCCCTCCCTCCACACTGAGCCCCTGATAATGCTGCACTCCGTCCGTACTGACCCTCTGACAAGGCTGCACTCCCTCCACAGTGACTCTCTGACCATGCTGCACTCCCTCCATACTGATCCTCTGACAATGCCGCACTCCTTCCACACTGATCCTCTGACAATGCTGCACTCCCTCCAGTCTGATCCTCTGACAATGCTGCACTCCTTCCATACTCATTCTCTGATAGTGATGCACACCCTCTGGACTGACTCTTTGACAGTGTGGAAGTGGCCCTATACTGGCCCTCTGACTCTGTGACCCAATCTCAGGATAAAACCTCTGACAGTACACCCCTCCATCATAACTGACACTCTGAGAGTACAGCATTGCCTCAGTACTGACTCATTGACAGTGTAGCACTCCCTCAGTACTGACCCTCTGCCTCGGTCCTGCACCTCTGACAGTCATGCAGTGCCTCCGTACAGTCTATCTTACAGTGTAGCACTCTCGCTGTACTAACGCTCTGACCGTGCAGCACTCCCTCAGTACTGACCCTCTGACAGTGCAGCACTCCCTCAGTACTCACCCTCTGGCAATGAGGCACTCCCTCAATCCTGACCCTCTGATGGTGCAGTGCTCTCTCAGTGCAGATCCTCGGATAGTGAGGCTTGCCGTCTGGACTGAAACTCTGACAGTGTGGTGCTCACTCAGTCCTGATCCTCTGACAGTGCAGCACTCTCTCGGTACTGAACATCTGACTGTGCAGCATTCCCTCAGTACTGACCCTCTGACAGTGCAGCACTCTCTCTGTACTCACCCGCTGAAATAGCACTGACTCAGAACTTACACTCTCACTGCGTAGCGCTCCCTCAGTAGTGACCTTTTGTTAGTGCATGCTCCCTCAGTTCTATCCCTCTGACAGTGTAGTGCTCGTTCAGTACTGACCCTCTGATGGTGCAGAGCTCTCAGAGTACAGAGCCTCAGACAGTGCGGCATTCCCTCTGGACTGAACGTCTGACAGCGTGGTGCTCCCTCAGTACTGACCCTTTGACAGTGCAGTACTCCTCAGAAATGGCCCTCTGGTAATACAGTAGTTCCTCACTACGGACTGTCCGACAGCGCAGTGATCCTTCATTACTGACCATCTGACAGTGTGGCACTCCATCAGTACTGACCCTCTGACAGTGCAGCACTCCCCCAGTACTGACCCTCTGACAGTGCAGCATTCCCTCAGTACTGACCCTCTGACAGTGCGGCACCAGCTCAGTACTGACCCTCTGATATTGCAGCACTCACTCAGTACTGACCCTGTGACAGTGCGGGACTCCCTCAGTACTGACCATCTCACATTACGGCACTCCATCAGTACTGACGCTCACACAGTGCAGAACTTCCTCAGTACTGACCATCTGACAGTGTGGCACTGCCCCCATACCAACCGTATGACAGTGCAGTACAACATCAGTACAGACCCTCTGACAGTACAGCACTCCCTCAGTACTGACCTTCTGACAGTGCGGCACTCCCGCAGTACTGACCCTCTGACAGTGCGGCACTCCCTCAGTACTGACCCTCTGACAGTGCGGCACTCCCTCAGTTTGACCCTCTGACAGTGCGGCACTCCCTCAGTACTGACCCTCTGACAGTGCGGCACTCCCTCAGTTCTGACCCTCTGACAGTGAGGCATTCCCGCAGTACTGACCCTCTGACAGTGTGACAGTCCCTCAGTACTGACCCTCTGACAGTACGGCACTCCCTCAGTACTGACCCTCTGACAGCGCGGCACACCCTCAGTACTGACGCTCACACAGTGCAGAACTTCCTCAGTACTGACCATCTGACAGAGTGGCACTGCCCCCATACCGATCGTGTGACAGTGCGGGACATCCTCAGTACTGACCCTCTGACAGTGCAGCACTCCCTTAGTACTGACCCACTGACAGTGCAGCTCGTTGACAGTGCAGCGTTCCTTTAGTTCTGACAGTCTTACAGTGTAGTGCTCCCTCAGTACTAACTCTCTGAGAATGCACCGCTCCCTCAGTTGTAACTCTTTGACAGTCCAGCACTCCCTCAGTACTGATCCTCCGACAGTGCAGCACTCCCTCAGTACTGACCCTCTGACAGTGCAGCACACCCTCAGTACTGATCCTCTGACAGTGCAGCACTCCCTCAGTGTTGACCCTCTGACAGTGCAGCACTACCTCAGTCATGACCCTTGACAGTGCAGCACTCCTTCAGTAGTGACCCTCTCTTTTTCGATTTCATAGAGTCTTTTGGAAATTTGGAGACATCTGGTTTGCAGATTCTGAGGAAGCCTGAGATAGACACACAAACCAAACCCTATCTGAAAGTCTCTGCAATAGACTATTCAGAGGCACAGAGTCACAGAGGTGCACAGCTTGGAAATGGACCCTCCTGTCCAACTCGTCCATACCTACAGATATTCTCATCTCATTTCATTCCATTTGCTAGCACTTGGCTGATATCCCTCTAAACCCTTCCTATTCACATACTCATCCTGATGCCTTTTAAATGTAGCAATTATACCAGCCCCCATCACTTCGTCTGGCAGCTACC